>NW_027510155.1:8850704-8929212 GCF_048772815.1 Callospermophilus lateralis
ATAAGGGTGCAAATGAAATAGTTGATCTTTGAGAAAGACCAGTTATCACCTGCAAGGAAGAAAAGAAATAATGAGAAAGTAGATAGAGATTTTGGGACTTTGGGAGTAGAAAGGGAGTACTGAGGGATGGCCAATTAGAAAAATCACCCATAGCAATATGTAAGTAGGTTTGAGCTCTTTTTGGTATCTAAATATTAAACATTTGTTTAATTCATACTATGTTCTTTAAAAGAATTGCCTGAGTTTTCTGCATTTGTAGGAATGAAAAATTGGTACATTTTGTGATACCTTAAATCTTCTATAATACATTTTGTTAGGTTGATGTTCTAGTAAGAAAAGTGTTCATCTGTTCTCATTGGTTACAAGTGCCCTGTGCTGGATCCCAAAGGTGAATAGGACAGCCACAAAGGCAGTAGATGCTGATCCTGTCCTCAGTGAGCACACCATTTTTTTTTAGAAGAAAATGTATACTTTTTCTCTAAGCTTTCTTTTTCCCTCGTGGCTTATCTCTGTTTATAGTCTTTCTGAATTCCACAGTTTGTGGGGACATCTTTAGTTTAAAACACATTTTAGCATTTTTTATTCCCCTGTCATCTAGAGAATTAATATTTAGATTTCCTTTAGTATTTTGGGAAAAATAATTAAATTTCAACCCAGTAGATTTTGATATAGAGTAGCTGTGTGTTTCTATATTACTGAAGGCATTGTCTCATTTTTTGAAAAATAATTCACAGTAACATTAAAGTCTTCTGTCTTTTTTACCTTTACCTCTCCATCCATGCAATATTTGTGAATCTTTTTTTTAAAATTATTTTGTAGTTGTAGATGGACGCATGCCTTTATTTTATTTATTTCAGTTTTATGTGGTGCTAAGGATTGAACCCAGTGCTTCACACATGCTAGGCAAGTGCTCTGGCACTGAGCTATAGCCTCAGCCCTATTAGTGAATCTTTTTACAGTGGTGATGATATGGATAATTGAAGTATTTCTTAGTGCTTTTCTTGTTAAATGGAGGGATTTTTTTTTCTTTTCATGGGTATGAAATATAAATATATGTTTCTTATATCTGAAATAATAATCAACATAAAAGAGTCTGAATATTTTCCCTAGCTATTTCAGGCATAATTTTATTTGATGTAAACAATTTACAAATTTACTTGAAGTTTTCAATTTTGTAAGGCCTGTTGATATAGGGTGAGGTCAGAAGTTGAGCTGCCAGTGTTCCTACTGTTAGAACATTACCATTGCATAATTTCTTCTTTCTGTTTACCATGAAAAGAAATTAAGAGGAAATTTTTATGCAAGAAAACATGATAAGCTCTCATATTAGCTCATGCTAAAAGGTTCTCTGGAGTGGCTTTCTTGAATCTAAAATACAGTGAAATTGAACTATTGGCTGCCTAGTTCAGCATTTATGTCTATGGGCTTAATAAGAATGGTCAAGGCCTATGTCAATTTTGATACCCTCCCTTATTAATAGATTAGGGGTGGATTGAGAGGGAGTGTATGGAGTTTTGTCTCAGAAAAAAGACAGTGAAATCTATAGACAAACATTCCCCCATTTCCCTCTGTAACTAATGGAAAGTTTAAAAGAAAGTCAGGTATTTTCTTTCTTCAGTTATCCAACTGACTTTTTCCCTCTTTATGTGATTTTTGGCAAGCATTTCTGTGCCTTAGTTAATAAATTAGTAAATGGAGAAAAAAAAAACCAAAACAATCCAGTGTATCAGAGAGCAAAGGCTTTCAAACATTTTGGAGTCATGAAATGTTTCTGTGAAAAGGCATTTTAGAAATGATATTGTATCCAGTTGGCAGATGTGTATATAACATGGAAGGTTAGATGAGATGTCCATTAGATCCCCTAATGGAATTTTAAAAACATACACAGAGCTTACAACCTCTGTCAATACATTTTCAGGTATTTCTTTATTCAAAGATATGTGAGATTCAGCTAAATTTGGAAACTAGTGGACTAGAAGATATCAAAGATCTCTTACCTATTTGAAGACTCCACAAGATGGTGAAAATGGTGGTCACACTAATCTCAGATCCATTAGCCTTGTTCCTCACAGTTCAGAAAACTGTCTCTTGGTCTTTCTGGGAATCTCCCTATCACAGGCTAGGGGTTTTGCTAGGGTTTTGAAAAGCTGCATACTCTATCCAAGTAAGCCATTGAAGTTGTTGCCTTCTGTCTTGTGAATTGTTTTGGCTCAAAAGAAAAGAGTCTGACATATTTTGATGTATAGATCCCCCTGCAGTAGGGAAAAATAGCAAGCCTTTGCATGAAAAACCTTTCTGTATAAAACAGTTCTTCTTTTGTTGAAGGTCTGGCACTTAAGTCAACAGTCGGTCAAGAAACCATTTTCTGATTCCAGAAATGGGTAAAGATCCAAAGCTGCTGGACTAAATTTTGTAGGAATATCATTTCGGGAAATTTTTGGAATCATGCTTTGTCTCATCGTGGTTACAGAAAACCACTTTCCTTGTTCATGAACAAGTCCCCAGGCAGCAGGAATATAGACTAGTTTCAGAACGGGAGTCTTATAGGTCTCAGGAGAGCCAACTTCCACAGGCCTGCTGGGTTGCATGTTCCTTTGTGCATATTGTGATGATTCTGCAGTTTTAAAAATTTCTTGCTATTCTAGAAAGGCAAATTCTGAGGTTTGATTTGGGAGTTTTGCTTCATATAATGCACATTCTCTGTGCGTGTGTGTGTGTGTGTGTAGATGCAGATATAAATGGACAGGCATAAGATGTGTAGATCTGCATGGAGAGATATAACTATGTTTATAGATACAATAATGTACCTTATTTTATCCTGTTTATGAAAGAGAACTGTGTATTGCATGTGCTGTAATTTGATAATTTAAAAATGATATCCTGTACTTTTCTCCCAAGTATACCATCTGTTTTACCCATCTTTTTCACTGCTGTGACTAAAAGGCCTGACAAGAACAGTTAGTGGAGGCAAAGTTTATTTAGTTTCAGAAGTCTCAGTTGATAGACAGCCATTCCCTGGGGGTCCAGGTGAGGCAGAACATCAGGGCAGAAGAATGTGGTAAAGGGAAGCCGAGGGAGAGAGACTTCACGTGCCAGTACAAAATATAAATCCTAAAGGCATGGCCCAATGACCAACCTCTTCCAGCTACACCCCACCTGCCTTCAGTTTCTACCCAGTTAATCTCAATCAGGGAATTAATCCACTGTTTGGGTTAATATTCTCATAACCCAATCATTTCACCTCTAAACCCTCTTGCATTATCTCATGCATGAGCTATTGGGGTACACCTAATATCTAAACCATAACACAATGTATTACAGGTGCACTGGCATCTACTTTAACAACCAGTGCTAAGAGAGAGCAGCATGTGACTATGATGCCCAATCTCATGAGCAACAGAAGCTACACTGTCATAACACATAACCCTGGAAAAGCAAATTTCACTTAACTACTTGTAAGTTAAAACTTCTGTCTTTTTATGTTTCTTAAAGAAGTACCACTTCAATATATCAATTTGAAATAATCCTTCTGCTCTGTAGTGATCATAAGAGATATTTTTAAAAATATGAATCTACTTTAAAGTGCCAGTGCCAAACTCTATCTGAGTCTTACTGGCAATATAGTTGGTGCTGTACAAAATGCCCAAAGCATCTCTCCCTTACAGATTGAAAAAAATTAGACTAATAAAACAACTGAATGATTTGATTAAAAGAAATTAATTTACTTATTTCAAGATTTTACAAATAATTCAATGGGCTTGATCACTTACTGATCATTGTCAACTGAAACATATATGAAAATGAAGGATGGAAGTATTTTGCCTTGCTTGGGGTGTGTGCAGAGCATCTTGATTATTTTAGGGTAATGTTTAATGAACATACGTAAGTCAACTAAACTTTTTTGAGGTTTGTGCTTAAGTAAGAGACATAGTATGTTATTGTATGTGTATGTGACTTAAAACATTTTGCTCTGCTGTGACAAAGGTATCAACCTCCTGAGCCAGTACCAAAGCAAGGATATTTTATAGTCATAATCTGTTTTTTTTAAATTAATTTTTATTGTTGGTTGTTCAAAACTTTACATAGTTCTTGATATATCATATTTCACACTTTGATTCAAGTGGGATATGAACTCCCATTTTTACCCCGTATACAGATTGCAGAATCACATCAGTTGCACAACCATTGATTTACGTATTGCCATTCTGGTGTCTGTTGTATTCTGCTGCCTTTCCTATCCTCTACTATCACCCCTCCCCCCTCCCCTCCTCTCATTTCTCTCTACCCCCTCTACTGTAATTCATTTCTCCCCCTTATATTTTTCCCCCTTTCCCCTCACTTCCTCTTGTATGTAATTTTGTATACCTCTGAGGGTCTCCTTCCATTTACATGCAATTTCCCTTCTCTCTCCCTTTCCCTCCCACCTCTCATCCCTGTTCAATGTTCATCTTCTTCTCATGCTCTTCGTCCCTACTCTGTTCTTAGTTACTCTCCTTATATCAAAGAAGACATTTGGCATTTGTTTTTAAGGGATTGGCTAGCTTCACTTAGCATAATCTGCTCTAATGCCATCCATTTCACTCCAAATTCTATGATTTTGTCATTTTTTAATGCAGAGTAACACTCCATTGTATATAAATGCCACATTTTTTTTTATCCATTCGTCTATTGAAGGGCATCTAGGTTGGTTCCTATTGTGAATTGTGCTGCTATGAACATGGATGTAGCAGTGTCCCTATAGTGTGTTCTTTTTAGGTCTTTAGGGAATAGACCGAGTAGGGGAATAGCTGGATCAAATGGTGGTTCCATTCCGAGCTTTCCAAGAAATCTCCATACTGCTTTCCAAATTGGCCACACCAATTTGCAGTCCCACCAGCAATGTACAAGAGTACCCTTTTCCCCACATCCTCACCAGCACTTGTTGTTGTTTGACTTCCTAATGGCTGCCAATCTTACTGGAGTGAGATGGTATCTTAGGGTGGTTTTGATTTGCATTTCTCTGACTGCTAAAGATGGTGAGCATTTTTTCATGTACTTGTTGATTGATTGTATGTCCTCCTCTGAGAAATGTCTGTTCAGGTCCTTGGCCCATTTGTTGATTGGGTTATTTGTTATCTTGTTGTTTAATTTTTTTAGTTCTTTGTATATTCTGGATATTAGGGATCTGCCTGAAGTGTGAGGAGTGAAGATTTGTTTCCAGGATGTAGGCTCCCTATTTACCTCTCTTATTGTTTCTTTTGCTGAGAAAAAACTTTTTAGTTTGAGTAAGTCCCATTTGTTGATTCTAGTTATTAACACTTGTGCTATGGGTGTCCTATTGAGGAATTTGGAGCCCGACCCCACAGTATGTAGACCATAGCCAACTTTTTCTTCTATCAGACGCCATGTCTCTGATTTGATATCAAGTTCCTTGATCCACTTTGAGTTAACTTTTGTGCATGGTGAGAGAAAGGGATTCAGCTTCATTTTGTTGCATGTGAATTTCCAGTTTTCCCAACACCATTTGTTGAAGATGCTATTCTTTCTCCATTGCAGGCTTTTAGCCCCTTTATCAAATCTAAGATAGTTGTAATTGTGTGGATTGGTTTCTGGGTCCTTTATTCTGTGCCATTGGTCCACCCGCCTATTTTGGTACCAGTACCATGCTGTTTTTGTTACTATTGCTCTGTAGTATAGTTTGAAGTCTGGTATAGCTATACCGCCTGATTCACACTTCCTGCTTAGCATTGTTTTTGCTATTCTGGGTCTTTTATTTTTCCATATGAATTTCATGATTGCTTTCTTTATTTCTACAAGAAATGCCATTGGGATTTTGATTGGCATTGCATTAAACCTATACAGAACTTTTGGTAATATTACCATTTTGATGATGTTAGTTCTACCTATCCATGAACAGGGTATATTTTTCCATCTTCTAAGAACTTCTTCTATTTCTCTCTTTAGAGTTCTGTAGTTTTCATTGAGTCAGGAGGATATTGACAACCTAAACACACCAATATCAATTGAAGAAATAGAAGAAACCATCAAAAGACTACCAACTAAGAAAAGCCCAGGGTATACAGCAGAGTTTTACAAAACCTTTAAAGAGGAACTAATACCAATACTTTTCAAGCTATTTCAGGAAATAGAAAAAGAGGGAGAACGTCCAAATTCATTCAATGAGGCCAACATCACCCTGATTCCTAAACCAGACAAGGACACTTTAAAGAAAGAAAACTACAGACCAATATCTCTAATGAACCTAGATGCAAAAATCCTCAATAAACTTCTGGTGAACCGGATACAAAAACATATCAAAAAAATTGTGCACCATGATCAGGTAGGATTTATCCCTGGGATGCAAGGTTGGTTCAATATACGGAAATCAATAAATGTTATTCACCACATCAATAGGCTTAAAAATAAGAACCATATGATCATCTCGATAGATGCGGAAAAAGCATTCGACAAAGTACAGCATCCCTTTATGTTCAAAACTATAGAAAAACTAGGGATAACAGGAACATACCTCAATATTGTAAAAGCAATCTATGCTAAGCCTCAGGCTAGCATCATTCTGAATGGAGAAAAACTGAAGGCATTCCCTCTAAAATCTGGAACAAGACAGGGATGCCCTCTCTCACCACTTCTGTTCAACATAGTTCTCGAATCACTGGCCAGAGCAATTAGACAGATGAAAGAAATTAAAGACATAAAAATAGGAAAAGAAGAACTCAAAATATCACTATTTGCAGATGACATGATTCTATACCTAGCAGACCCAAAAGGGTCTACAAAGAAACTATTAGAGCTAATAAATGAATTCAGCAAAGTGGCAGGATATAAAATCAACACGCATAAATCAAAGGCATTCCTGTATATCAGCGACAAATCCTCTGAAATGGAAATGAGGACAACCACCCCATTCACAATATCCTCAAAAAAAAATAAAATACTTGGGAGTCAACCTAACAAAAGAGGTGAAAGATTTATACATAATCTGTTAATACCAGTTAGCAGTGTCACAGATTAAAGCATTAGTGGATTTGTGTTGCTTGAGGAAGCAACTCATATAAAATACCAGGAGGTTGAAGGAGTGGGGTAGTATATTGTAACATAATTCTACATACCATATAAAGTCTCCCTGCCCAGGGTGTGAAAACTTTCAATGTACATTTAGGAGAGCTAGAACCAATAGTTAATTATGCAAAAAAAAATGTACTGTATGTACTTTAATCCAGATACCATTTTTAAGACAAGAATTTTGGGTAATTAGCAGATAACCAAAATCAAGAGATGAGATCCTTTTTTAAAAAAAATTACAACTTTGTAAAAATCACATTTGTCATGCAGGCCAAAAAAAAAAATCTAAGATTCAAGGATGTGTTTCTTGAGTTGTGTTATTTTGGGTCTGAATTTAAATGAAAAGTTGATGATGACTTTCAAAAATACATTTTTTTACTGGAAATACCGATATTCTGTACATTTGATATTTTAGCCAAATTGTTAATGTGGATATTATCATAGACACAGGAGTGTCTCAGGAAGATGCCTGTAACTCGGGAACATTGTAATGATAGGGCAAATTCTGGAAGGGATATTAGATTAAATTCTCTTTTAAATTTTAGTAGTGGGTTGCGATAATCATGCATTTATTTCTGTTGCACCTTTTGTGTTTGCCTAAGCATTTCAATAATATTTCCTATTTCTCCATTTTAGCCTATAGTATAGATATATTCTGAGTGCAAGTTAGAGATGTATTCTGAGAGGAAGTTATAAGAAATAACAATTACAGAGAATGAGAATCCATGGTTAAAATTATATGCATATTGAACTACAATAAGAGTATTAAAAGTATTTCATCCCATTTGTAAAATATCTTTCTTGACTATGAAAGGGCAATATTTTTCCAATTGTATATGCCTTAGCCTGCAAATGGATTACCTTATAAGAACTCTGATAAAACAAAGAGTCCAAAAATAATTGAAAGTGTGAGGACAGATAAGTTGGGTATATAAATACCCTGAGCAAATTTCTTTCAATAGCATTCACAGAACAAAAAAAAAGAAAGTTTATCTTGACTTCCTCCTTGGGTCCAGATGAACATTTTAATGCTTAGCATCATGATGCCTCTGACTGACAGGGGTGTCTACTGCATAATTTCTAGCTCACTTCTCCAGTGTCTGGAAGATTACTTTTTGACTGCCCCAATATTAATAACCAGATTTGATCTTAGGCCTGTCCAAGGTCAAATGAACTGATCAGGTCAGCCTGTTTGTCTGTGTGCATGAACTGGGGCATTTACTCAGAATGACAGGTAGAGGATGGGGGTTGTGAGACAAGGGTGTTAACCTTTAGCCCACTAAAAGGAGTCTCTTCCTGCTGGGAACAAAGAGCCCCAGGGGCTGCATCAACCTTTTTTTTTTTTTTTTTTGCTTTTTTCAGTGCTTACCATATTTTCAGTGAAGATGGTGTACTGTTGAAGGAATGCATTTCAGAGAAAGCAAATTGTTTAAGTAGACATAATTATATATATATATATATATATATATATATATATATATATATTTGCATTACTGTTTAGAACTTTTCTTCAGCTTTAACAGCATTTTGTGTGGGTTGATTGAGTGGCTGTACCATCTTCGGTGATTCCACCAGCTATCCTGGAGTGTGGTATCATTCTTCAAATGCTCCTGATTTTGTAAGTGCATAGCTTGCACGCTCTAGATCATGAGCAGGACATATTGTAGGAACCACTAAAACAATTTCTGAAATGCCACAATTTCTAGTATTCAACCATAAAACATATCAAATAAACTCATTTCTAAAAACAATCCTACCTCTTTCTGGGTAAAAATTCCTGAGAAGCTATTTGGTTCCTAATTGATTTTCTATGTCAGTTGTTCATTGAATAGGTAAGTAGTGCCTGTGATATTTGATTACAGAGCAAGGCACCCATTTAACCTTCTGTTCTTTCCTGGCCAGTATTTCAAATACAATAGAACGTTCCTTCCTGAGGCTCAGCAGGATTAGACAGCTAGCAGTAATCCCTGATACGCTGAAATAGACCTGATAGAACTTCACCTCACTTGTTTAGGATTATGCTCATGAATTCCAGCTCACCCAGCAGCATTAACCCTTTGGGAACCCGGGATGAAATATACTATAAGTTAGAAACAATAAGTAGAAACCTATTAATATATTCTAAGCAGCTATTCCTTTTTTTAAAAAAAAATGAAATAGAAAAGTAATTTTGAAGTGAGAACAGAAATGTGGTCAAATTGTTTTCCTGAAATTTGCATCTGAAATGGATCTGTCTAAAGGTTTATACTAGTGTCTCTTCTTAAATTTAATTCTGTTTAGGAACTTTATGAAAAGTTCTGGTTTTTGTAATAGCTTTCCCATCCTGGTCACGGTTAAATCATGTTGTAGAGGTGGAGGATAAATGACTTCATACAAAATAGGCCCTCGATATTCTAGGTTAACTGGAACCAAGGCAAGTGTGAAAATCTCCAAACCTCATTTTAGCCAGGGGTTTCCATCTCTTCCTTTGCCTTTCATTAGAGCAAATTCCATAGGTTTAAGTTTAATTTTCTCCCTCTCCCCTCTAGGGGATATGAAAATGAGCTAAGAAATGGCCAAGAGGCAGGAAATCAGTGGGTGAAAAAGAACTCAAAAAAGGTATAGTTAATCCACAAATTGGAAAGTCAGCCCCATGTTAATCAAGAGATGAAAGGAAGAGCACACACCCTTTCATTGCAGGTGTTTTTAATAATTGAAACATTAAAATTCGTGTCTGACACCATTAGGCCATCAAAATGAGGTCCTTGCAAAGTCACAGGTTTGAAATGGGTTATTAGTGACAACTAACACCGTCTGGGGGAGTACCCCCCAATCGCTATGGAAGCGTTTACCTTGAATCATCTCAGCTTTTGGTGTTGACTCTTTAAATATTCATTTTCACAACTAGTCCTATTAATTATTGAAATAAGTGATTCTCATTTTGATGATCAGAAGATTTCCCACTATGTTCACAGGTTCTAGAAAAATGTAAGTTTTATTTGAGAGACTTGACCTCCAAATAATCTTGTGATGATGAATATGACCTCATTGCCTATGGTAATATTTCAAGGTCAGAGATAATTTAATGGGAGAGCATTTGTGCATCAACCTTCCTTCTGACATTGCTTTTGTTAGTGGCTCTTAAAGAGTTTGATTCAGCAACATTAATTTTTATCAAAAATTTAGCAGAGCAAATGAAATCACAATAAAAAGATAGCTAGGCAGGATTTTTGAAAGCACTTTCTGTTTTTTAACACATTCCCTGCCCTTCAGTTTTAGTGCAATTGTAATGGTAGCCAGCATTCACATGACAAGAGGAGAAATGTGGTGTGTGCCCTCTGCTTTGAAGCTGAGTTGTTCCTAAAACTTTAAATGAACCCAAGAGTAAATTGATGGGATTAAAGCTGAGACAATGGCCCTGCTCTAATAATATTCTTTTTGTTTGTTAGGGAGTGGAGAAGAGCTTGTGAAATGGGAGTTGTGACTTAAAATGATTCTGCTAAATCTTTAATTAACAAACCTCCTTTTACTTACTTTTTGTACAAAATGTCTAATTTTCATGGTTTTGGAGAGCAAAGATGATTTCTTTTGTTCAATTTAGGTGACATATTATTCCAATTAATTGGAAAAGTACTCCCATGGGATAGATGGCTCGAGGATGGGGCCTCTTAGACTGCCTCTTACAGTGGTCCTGGGATTTGCCCTTTTCTCCTGACATGATTTTACATATGCTGTTGCTGAGATTCCAGTTCTTTCTTGTATGTTATAAAATTCTATTGCATCAGCATGAACAAAACAGAAATATTATAGACATGAACCTTTCACCCCAAAAGACATATAACAGATTGAAAAGCTCCAGACCAGGGTAAGAGGAATGCTTGCAGCTAGCATGGATGGGTTTACAGATGACTAAAAACTGGTATCAATAAATCTCAAAAGGAGAAGAATAGGAGCAGAATTTACTGAAGTCTATGAAATAATGAAGGGACGTGAAGCTAGGCCATGTGCATCTTTGTGCTGTGCATTGAAAGACGGAAAGATCCATCTGTGTAGCTGGAGAGAACACATTTCAAAGCAACAAAGGAGAACTTGGTGTTCATTTGTTTTTCTGTTTGTTAGTAAAAAGTAATTTACCTCTGGAATAATTGAGTTAGAAGATTCTGGAAAAAAATAATTCATCTTGGAATAGTCAGGACAAAGGAGACCTTGAGGAGTCTCCTTCCTGGCAGACAGGCAATATTAAAACCATCCCCCAAAGAAGTCCATCTGTATTATTTTTAAAGAGAAGGAACTGCTTTAGTTGTGGCTAGTGGAATGCTTTGTGACCACATGAACAAAGAGATAATGACCGAGGAGTTTACAGTTCCGAAGCAAATGTGTTGATTTTGCAAACTTTGGTCATATGCTGTTTCAAAAAACTGTAAGGTATTTTAAGAGTTTTGCCCCAGTAATATGCTACTAAAACTACTTTTTAAACTAACTCTGGGGTACACTATATATTAATTATCACATGGTCTTTGTCTTGGGGATGGTAGAATATATGCAAATGACTAATACAACATATATAAGACACCTACAACATAACTAAGATTCTATTCAACAACGAATGTTTTATGTCCTTTGTCATCTTCTGTCTTCTCTACACACGAGTGGGACATGAGCAATTGTACAGATTAGCAATTGCAGTATAGCAAAGTCAGGTGCCTTTCCCAGGATCATATAGAGAGTTCGAGAGCCAAAATGTGAACCCAGACTTGTCTGCCTGGAGGCTGTGCACTTATTATTGTTCTCCACTGTGAAGGTGCTCCAAAGACTGATTTTTACCAGTGTGGAGCCCACAGATACTTAGGAGTTTTTCACATTGTCAGTTATCCTTAGAATCCTGCACTGAATGAATGACATATATCTACAAATATTTTGTGGAAGTTATGTGTCCATCATCAACTTAGAAGAGTAACATGCAAAACTGAAGAAACAGATATCATATATAAATTTATAGATTTTATTAAGCATGCTTATTCATATTTTTTAGCTCATTTTTGCCAACAGGGTTTATTTTGGACAATAAAATGGTTGTATCTTTATGCTACACATTAAATAACAGAATTATTTAAATAAGCACATTCAAACTAATTCTATATACTCTGTAGTATAGCTGCTTTGTCTTTATTTTTTACTTGGTATTATTTTACATGATAGTACAATGTATTTTGACATATATGACACAGATTGAGTATAATTCCTCATTCTTCTGGTTGTACATAATGTAGAATTTTATTGGTCATGTAATCAAATATGCACATAGAAGAGTAATGTCTGATTCATTCTATCTTTCCTATTCCCATATTCCCTCCCTTTCCTTTATTCCCTTTTGTGTAATCCAATAAACTTGTATTCTTCCCACCCCACCTAGCCATTTTTATTGTGAGTTAGAATCTGCATATCAGAGAGAATATTCTGGTTTGGTTTTGGGGGATTAGTTTATTTCACTTAGCACGATAGTCTCCAGTTCCATCCATTTACCAGCAAATGCCATCATTTCATTTTTCTTTAAGCCTGTGTAATATTTCATTCTGCATATGTACCATAATTTCTTTAGCCATTCCTCTGTTGAAGGGCACTTCAGCTGATTCCATAGTTTAGCTATTATGAATTGAGCTGTTATAAACATTGATATGGCTGGGTCACTGTAGAAAGCTGATTTTAAGTCCTTTGGGTATAAATTTAGGAGTGGGTAACTCAATCAAATGGTGGTTCTATTCCAGTTTTCTGAGGAATCTCCATAATGCTTTCCATAGTGGTTGCACCAATTTTCAGTCCCACCAGCAATGTATAAGTGTACCTTCCCCCATCCACATCCTCACCAATTTTTATTGTTACTTGTATTTTTGATAATTGCTATTCTGAGTAGAGTGAGATGAAATCTCAATGTAGTTTTAATTTGTATTTCTCTAACTACTAGAGATGCTGAACATGTTTTGATATATTTGTTGACTTATCATATTTCTTCTTCTATGAAGTATCTGTTCAATTCATCAGCCAATTTTTTATTGGATTATTATTATTATATTTTTGTTGTTGTTAAGTTTTTTGAGTTCTTAATATATCCTGGAGATTAATGCTCTAACTGAGGTGCAGGTGACAAAGATCCCAAAATAGGATCTCTCTTCAAGTTTTCTTGAGTATACTTTTGCTATGAAGAAACTTTTTAGTTTGATTCCATCCCATTTGTTGATTATGAAATTTACTTCTTGAACTTTAGGCCTCTTGTTAAAAATGTTTTACAAACATATTCCCTGATTTGCATAATATTGCTTAAATACATTCACTGACAGAATTAAACATCTCTTAGGTTAGGCTATGTTCCATTAACAAGTGGCCTAGCAGTTTGGTGTATCTTGTAAACCAAAGCATGAGACATGGCATGGATGAGAGTTTTAACCCAATAGTAAATTAACCCACAAATGGGATCAATGGGATCAACTGAGTGGTAACTGAAGGTGGGAAGAGTGTGGCTGAAGGAGGTAGGTCACAGGGGGACTTGCCTTTGGAATATATTTTGTATCTGGTGAGTGAAGTCTCTCTCTCTGTTGACTGATCATCATGCGGGATGCTTCCCTCCACCACACTCTTCTGCCATGATGTTCAGCCTCACCTCAAGTCCCAAGGAATGGAGCCAGCTGTCTTATGATCACAACCTCTGAAACCATGAGCTCTCTAATAAACTTTCCCCACTCTAAAGTTGTTCTTATTGGGTCTTTTATTCATATCAATGAAAATCCAACTAAATCAAGCACCTTACATCAAATACTTCTATTAGGTCTATAGGGTGGAAGGAGACTTAGCCGCTCCTTCCTAAAGATAACTACCAATAAGTCTCATCATGTTGTCACAAAATGTATGTCGTTAGTTACATAGAAGTTGGTAATGCTGAGATAAGATTAGTCTAACTCAAGTCATGGCAAATGTTCCCCACATACCACTAGGTGAGATGGACTCTGAAAGTACAACAGATCACATCTTAGTTTAATGAATCTATGCAAAATAATGTATTAAAAAAGCATATGACAAACAAGATCCTTCCAAAACCAGATAAAGCAGCAGGACAAAACATAAAATCTGAGACATTCATTTCTAAATTATGTATCCAGTTTCTATACATGTAGAACTGTTTCTGGTTTTCCTTTTATAAAACCTGAGTCAGTAGCCTGAATGGAAGCTGCCCTTGTCTGTACCATCCATGTTGCCCAGGTGTCCTGAACTTCTGTTCTCACTCATGTTGGGTCTCTGGTTTATAAAATTTCTCTCATAGTTTGATCTCAGGTAAATTTTGACTTTTCAGATTTTATGTATTACCAATCACCACTACCTATTTGGGCATAGCATGTATGTCAATGTACATTTGTTTGCTGTCTTGACTAGAATTTGCAAGGATTTTTTTTTTCTTCCCAGAGAAAACCCCAGTTTTTTTTTCCCCAACAACAAAAATGCCAAGGAATAAAATATTTCACTTTGTGTTAATATAATTTCATCAAACAAAATTATTTACCAAACCATCATTTTTAATTTACAGACTTCTTTAGAGATTCTAACATCATTAAAAACAAAACAAAATTTAATGAAATTATTGATTTACTAAGATGAAAGCAAATTTGAGTTTATATCCATTTATACATTTTGTTTTCATTGTAAAAGCATTTGTTTTAGAATAGCAATAAATCTCATGGTACCAAAGGTGAATTGTAAAATTTTATAGGAGTATATAACCTGAGATTTAGTTTCTCTTTTTGCTTCACACCAAGTGTGTATTCCTTCTGTGAAATATTAAACATATTAAATATGAAAATATTTTGTGAGTTAATGGACATAGAGTTGTGTGAGCAAAGTAAAAATTGGAAACCTAATTGCTAACCAATTGTGTCTTACTCTTTGCTGTATTTAAACAATTCTGTTAGGACAAAGGGGAGAAAAAGTTGGGGAGGGGGAATGGGAGCAGGAAAGATGGTGGAATTAGATGGACATCATTACCCTAGGTGCATGTATGACTGCATATATGGTGCAATGCTACATTGTGTACAACCATAGAAATGAAAAATTGTGCTACAATTGTGTTCAATAAATCAAAATATATTCTGCTGTCATATATACCTAATTAAAATGAATAAATAAACTTAAAAAAAAGAATTCAGTTTGGAATGTTTTAAGAGTAGTGTGTTTGTGAATATTTGTAATTTATCTTATACAAAGAGAAATCTATTAGGTTTATAAAATATTAAAATTTACATTTACACACTAATGGAGATATTAGATATGGAAAAAATTACTCAATTTATGGAATTTTGAGATATTATATGTCTTTTAATATATCTTTGACATATTATGGCTATGAGTTTTGAAGGATTTGGAAGTCTATAATTTAATTGCAATAAATAAATTCAGTGGCTCATTTAATATAATTAACAAAAAAGTAATTATTAAAATTAAATAATAAAAATTTGACTATTGTGATAAAAGCATTCTTATGAAGGAACGGGTATAAGTAGCATTGTGGGTTGGAAATGCTCAGGTTAACAGGGGTTATTTTAGTTTGAACATAGTGCTTTGGATATGATGAGCATTATATCCAAAGGAAATGAAGATAGGAGAACAATTATGAAAGACCTTGAATGCTAGACAAAGGGCTTTATCCCTCTGGCCCAAGAGGAGAAAGAGAAGATTTTTATTTAAGGAAATATCATGATCAGATGTGAGCTTCCATGAAATAAATATGCTGGAAACACAATTTGAGAGACTATTTAAAAAACTGGTATTCTAAGAGAGGTAAGTCATGTCTTTGGAAATAAGTAATGAGGAATAGATAGTAAAACACTGTGTAGTTAAAATTGTAGAGTGAATGAGAAAACTTATAAAGAGGATGTTATAAAAAGAAGAAAAGATTGATTTTGAGCCTGAATGATGAAGAAGTTATTGTATCAACAAGACAAATCAGTAGCATACAAATAAGTATAGTTAGAGAATGAAGATGATAGGTTTAGCATTGAATAATTTTAATTTGAGGTACTGGCAAGATGTAAAAGTGATTGTTAAAAGACTACTGAAAATGTGATGGTGTTTTTATTTTCATATATATATATATATATATATATATATATATATATATATATATATATATATATATATATATATATATATTTAGAGCTTAGGGGCTCTCTACTACCGAACTTCATCTCCAGCCCTTTTCATCTTTTATTTTGTGGCAGGGTCTCATCAAGTTACCCAGGCTGGCCTCACTCTTGTGATCCTCATGCCTCAGCTTCCTGAGTTGCTGAGATTACAGGAATTAGCCACCATGCTCTCACCTCTTCATATGAGCACTTACAGTAGCAATCAAAGTTTCCCTTGAAAATCAAATGGAAATTATATTAGTATCAATGTTGGGGAAAACTAATAAAAATAACTTATGAGATATGTATTTTTGCAAGGCCCTTTATGTTTTTCCTTAAATTCTAATACAAAGGACTCTGCATATTCCAGTACCTGGGTAATCTTGATAATCTAGTTAGGATTCAGTACACATACACTGTAACCCAGTTTCACTGCCAAGCTTAGAACTGTGTAAATCCAGCCTCTATCACAATGTCTGGAATCTAGTCATTAGATTTTTCCTTGCTTAAATTTTCTCTTGCTTTAATTTTTATTTCTTTGGGCTATGAAAGGTCAAGCAATTATTTGGTGGGAATATCTTTTTTCTGTGATAATATGGAATTTGTTTTGTTTTAAAGGATAAAAATGGAAGGATGAATAGATGAATGAATGAGTGAACCCATTTTTATCTTTTGAGACTTTGGAAGTCATTAGTATTCCCTCTTTAGTACAGTGTTGGAAGAGAATTTAAAGGTAATATATATTGAAAGCTTGAAAATGTTACATTGCTTAAATAGACCTAGAACACCCTTGGTTGAAGAATGTAAAGGACAAGAGGTTTTTGTGGTTAATCTGAAGATTTATAAATTTGTTTTTGTTTCTTCATTTATTTGGCTGTATGTAGCATAGGTAAGAGGTATATATTTGTTCTATATTGCTTAATAAATATGAAGCCAAAATTATTATTAGAGTTAGAAATTTCCTCAAAATAATTGTTTGTCATCCATTATCAATGAATACATGGTGATTGTTTAATTACCAATGACAATTGGAAAAACTGTCAGTATGCTTCTTAAAATTGTATGATCTAAGTACATTTATGTTTTATTTCAGGTAATGTTAGAAGGGACCATAGACAACCTTTTTATTCTTTGGATCACTCATCTGTCCTACTTTTACTCATCGGAGCTCATTTTTAATGCTTGCAGTACAGCATCATAAAAACTATTGACAGCTATTTTAAATTTTATGAATTCCTACAAAACCTTGCAAGCAAAGAGAAGGAAAGAAGAGAAATGTGTAAGATCTGATGCTCTACCATGTACTTTCTAGTATTATTGAGAGAGTTGTGGGTTGAATTGCTCACCCCAATCCCAAAGGATATGTTGAAGTTCTAACTCCCAAGGCTTCAGAATGTGATTTTCTTTCTTTTTGGGGGGTTGTGGTGGGTACTGGGGATCGAACTCAGAGGCACTCCTTCAAACTCAATGAATTGCTTAGCACCTCACTTTTTCTGAGGTTGGCTTTGAACTTGTGATCCTCCTAGCTCAAGAATGTGATTTTATTTGGAAAAACGTGTCTTTGCAGATGTGATTAGAGATTAGATCATACTGTAACATACTATGACTTCATATTAAAGTGGAGACATTCAAAGAGAAGAGCATGTGACAATGAAGTTAGAGATTTAATTGATGTCACTGCAGAGTAAGGACTGCCAATGATTACCAGCAAAGGACAAGAAGCCAGTAGGAGGCAAGAAAAGAGTACAGGTTTTAGAGAAAGCATGACAATCTCAGACATCTAGACTCCAGAAGTAGGAAACAGCAAATTTCTGTTGCTTTAAGCAACTAGCTTTGTGGTACTTTTTTACTGTGATTGTAGCAAGTTAGAGAGCAAAACATATTGTGGGATATTGTAACATTCTCATTTTAGTCCCTTAATACCTCCTTTACATTTTCATGGAAGTGACAGCTGGATGAAGGTGGCCCTATTTGCACTTTCAGAATTTCCTGTATTTTGGAAAACTATGACTCAAATAACAGGTTAATATTCTAACAATGTCCCTTGACATTTATTTCCAGATATTCTTGTCAGCTTCATCTTCTACTTGTTTTTAAAAATGTAACTACTGTTAAGAAACTATATA
This sequence comes from Callospermophilus lateralis, assembly GCF_048772815.1. Classification (NCBI taxonomy): domain Eukaryota; kingdom Metazoa; phylum Chordata; class Mammalia; order Rodentia; family Sciuridae; genus Callospermophilus; species Callospermophilus lateralis. Next base: position 8,869,036 of record NW_027510155.1, read on the forward strand.
CCACTTTATGATTTCTAGGAAGCATGTAATGCCATTGAGACTATACCCAAGGAAATGGTGTATCAAATTCACTTCAGGTTTAAGAATCTCAGTGATAGGTTTTGAAAGGAATAACTAGGTATAGTTTTCTGGGATAATTAGAACCCATCATATATTATCAAAACTGACATATTTATTACTTTTCCAACTCATTGGTTATTATATGAAACCTTTTGACATGATAAATCTGGTCATTAAAGCATTCATTGCTTGAATTTTGACGATGTATTAATTAATTTTCATTTCTTTGGGCTATGCAAGTTCAAGCTATTATTTTGGGAGAAATTTTTGTGAGATAATTTTAAGACATCACAATATCCATTCAAAATTTCTTTTGTATATGATTTTCTAAAAATTTATAAATAGAAACATTAATTTCATGTTAATTTTCTGTGGGAGAGATGGTAAATTAAAAACTTATTGAAAATCAAGTCATTAATAAATAATAAATCTATTGTAATTTGTCTTCTTAATATCTTTCAACATCTATTCCAAACTGTTTATGTAAATGATTTTTATTTCTTTGTGATTTTTTTCCTATCCACCATTAGTTTTAGAAGAAAAGTACTTGTGTCTATTTCATGATTCTCTCTAATCTGAAAATCTTTTGTACCTCAGTACCAATGAAAACATGCTTTTGCTTACAATTATTCCTAACTAGATATTTATGCTATTACAAAGATGAAATGTACTGAGTTGGTTCCCTCAATTCCACTATCTTGGTAGATGAAGAACTTTAAAGAATGTCACATAAAGTTGTTGAAACTATGACATCATGTACTGTTAAGATCATCAATCATTCCTCTGTACCTAAATAAAAAAAATGCATCAAATAATTGTTCTTTTCCATGTTCTGTGCGTGTTTGTATGTGCGAATAACTGATGTGTGCAGCTGACTCACACAAAAGTACTGAATGAGATATCCTTTATTTTAGAAAGGAAAGTACCAATGATTTTGATACATTTTGAAGGTCAGTAATGTTCAGCATAGAGCAATATGAGGAGAACAATAGCTCCTCAGAGAGTGGAAAACATGGTACTCTCATTATCCATTATCTCAGCTGGTCACCATAGTAACAGCATTTTATTTTCCAAGATGTAAGCCTTTATAGTTCTGTAGAATTCACTTCCTAGGCCTCCAGACACTTCAGCGGCATCTAGTGGCTTGAGACCTCAGCTGTAATTTTTGTGTTTTACCGCTGTCTGCATGATACTGAAAAACTGATGTCATGCCATGTAGCTAACTATGCCTATATTTCTCGCTCATCATGAAGGTGATTACAATTTGTAGAGAATATTTGTGGATTGCAGCCCCCCAAAAGTATAAGAATATAAGTAGAAGAAAGTTATTTTTCTAGGACTACTTTGGAAAGAATTTTTCAGGGGAGTTGAGGAATTTTAGGGGCCTCACATATTCTTTAGATTTAGAAGGAAATTGGAAGGGTGTTTTTCAGACATGATGAAATGGCACTCAAAAATATATATAGAAGACTTCTCTGGACTCCTTAAGGAGACCAGAAAAGATTCAAAGACATTGCCAGTGAATCCTAAGAGTAACTGAGTCATGTTAACTTCCTTTCAGTTTTGTATTCAAACATCTCCTTGAGTATGTAGCTTTTGAGAAACTTATATAGACATGCTTGGTATATATTTCAGATAATTACCAGGGATTACCCTAATCTTGATTGTGATTGGAGGAATTCAGAAATTCTATTTTGTCCTTAGGGTGACAGTGTGTGGTTTTGAAAAATACATGACAATAAATGAAGACCCAGATGTAACCCTGTTTGTGCCATCTTGTGAGGGTGTATTCTTAAATGTAACCTTATAGCAGTGGCTCTCAACTCCAGGTACATCAGTAAGAAACAAGTCAGTACACAAAACCTTGCCCTGGACTAATTGAGTCAGAATCTTTGGGGGTAGATCTGAGTAAACTGAAAAAAGAATCTGAATAACCACAACAGACTCTCCCGAGGAGCTTCATAAATATACAGAGTCACAGTTCTAATTCTAAACCTTATTCTTTCTAGTGTGAACACCTATTCATTGGCATCCTTGGGAGCTTCTTAGAAATTAATTCATATTTAGATTTGAGAAGCAATAATATCTCACGATTGCTAGTTCAGAAAGTCTGGAGCAATCCTGAGAATCTATGATTTTGAAAACTTAGGTCTTTCTGTGTATATTTATCTTCCTGTTGTAATGGACACTATACTGGAAGTTATGGGAGGATTAAATAAATATACCAACATAAATGTTGTGATTCATTCATTCATCAACTCAACCGACATTCACTATATTCCTACTATGTAACAAGGGCTGTGACAGAGATTGGCAAAAGAGCTGTGATGGATGATGGCCAGGACTAAAACTTGGAAATAATACTTCATAGTGTATAAATGCTTTTCTAAATTTTTTGATTTACTTCTCTTATACATCAGATAAATTTTAATACAAATGAATTTCCAATAAATGGTACTGATAATACATGAAGTGAAGGTTAAATGCTTATCATGTACTTAATCTGTGTATACTTATGTTTGTGTATATATATTTTTTAATTTTATTTACTTATTTATTTATTTTTTCAGGGATTGAATCCAGGGCACTTTACCATTGAGCTACATCCCCAGCTCTTTTCATATTTTTCTTTTTTTGTTTAAATTTTGAGACAAAGTCTCACTCAATGCTCAAGCTAGCTTTGAATTTATGATCCTCTTGCCTCAGACTTTCAGGTACCTAGGATTACATAATGCACCACCATTTAAATGCCTGGCTTCAAATCTGTGCTTTTCTTAGTGGATTAAAAAAAGTGCAATATATTATCCACATTTAAGAAGATACTTATTAGTTGAGTTTTTAAAGAATATTAATGTAGCGATCCAAGTATTTATAATTCTAGAACAAAATTATATATTGAAATAATAGTACTGTTTTTTTAGTAATGATGTAAATTTTTAAGGGAGGTGGTATAGGCGCTGATTTTTTGAAAACAGAATCTGATATGAAGAATTTTGTGCAGGAAATTTACTTGGGACAGCACCTGTGAGAATGTGAAGAATAGGATTGAAAAGAGAGAGAGAGAAAGGAGATGTATCTGTTCCAGATAACCCATCTAAATACTCATCTAGGATGCTATAGCAAACTCTGAAACTGAAATGGTTGGTTTTTCAGAAAGGTCTCCAACTGAGACCAGGATGTCAATCCTTTGTTCCATGCCATCAATCACCCAGTGAATGTGGGCTGCCTCTGGGAAGAGGGTATCAAGTGGACTGAAGCAGATCCCTTTGGCTGAGGGCTATTCTCAGGGACTTAATCAATGCACCAGCAAACATGCTTATGGCAGCTAAGGGTGAGTCCTTCAGATCTGAAGGCAGAGATTCTGAACTGGAATCATGCATAGTATACACACACTCTTCTGGTTCTATTTCCCCAGTGGCTTCTTCTCACCTACTTTTCAGGCCCTCCTACCTGGACCCTATCTATATGTTAAGATTTAATTTTTGCCACTCTGAATAAAGTGCTTGTTCTAGCTGAGCTGGCAAGCTAAACTCCCCCTGAAACATGTCATACCCTCTTCTGCTATGCTTTTGCTCTCTCCTGACTACTTGTCTGAAGTTTCCTGGACTATTTTCTCCCTTTCTTGATCTGCTCATTAATTTAGTAACTGATTTTAAAACCATCTGAAACTTGAACGTGCATGTAAATCGCAAGATCTGGGTATCTGCTAGAATGCAGATTCTGATTCACTGGGTTTTGGGTGGGCCCTGAGATTCTGCATTTCTAACAAGTCGTGACTATTCTGGTGGTCATTTATGAAAGCTACCCTGTCTGTATTTTCATAGTAGCATTTTTATCTCTAACACCCTTTATTACATGTAACATCCTTTTGTAGAGGATAAAAACTATTTTGAAGTAATACAAATTTATCATCTAAGTAACTTGCAGGATACTTTATGGTTATTGCATTTGATAGTTTTCTGTATTTTTACAGCATTTAGCATGGTGCTAGTGTGATTAAGGAACTCTAAAGATCATTGCTGACTGATTTTATAAGAAAGACAATTGCAGTTTGTGATTTTTCAAATTGAATGTGTGAATTTTTCAGGTTTTGCAATCTTCTGACTGCTGAATGAGAAAGATTAGTGATGAACTTTTCGAATGCCGTAGTGTTCCCCACCTGCCCCAAACAGCAAAAGATTCTACATCGCCTTTGCAGCATTTTCAAATACCTTTTTTGCTCTCTTGGTGAGCTAACCACACAGCACATTAGTTCAAAGAATAGGTGCATATCTCTACTAATGCTCAAGGGCATAGGAAATAAAAATAATTATAACTGAAGACCCAGAAAAAGTAGAATATGTGTTATTAATTTCTCACCTTATGAACCTACATTCCACATTTCCTCTAGCCTCGAAGGAACACTGAAATGGGACATTCAGTGATACTTGTCAATGCCCTTTCCTGCTCTTGGGGGGTTGAGAAAGAAGCTTGTTATTTCTAAAGAGCATCAATTGAAGAACAGTTTCAAGCCTATTTCCAGGTAATATTTGAAACTAACATTTGATTGATAGCTATAACCAATTGACTCTTCCAATTTTCAAATTCTGATTAATTCTATTCTCCCATTTAAGTCTCTATTTCCCATCAATATATTCTTAATATTCTGTTGCTTTACTCTGGGTAAAAATGCAAACCAGGAAATATAGCTTTTTCCCTGAATTATTTTAAATAAATTAATCAAAATGGGTCCTTGCATAATCTAGAAGCCTTATGTGTTGGGGATCATATTCTCCTTAGATGACTGCAGTCAGGAGTTTGTTGAGAACTTGAGGTCTGTTAGTGAGGCAGTGTGTCACAACTGACTGACTTGGGCTATTGTCCAGGTGGATGTTTTTGCTTTTGTGATCATTGTAACTTTATAAGTATTGGTATAAAGTTATTGGTATTCAGACTATGAAAGGATTCTAAAGATGCTTTTCTCTTTGCTTCAAATTCTTTGGGAAGCCAGGAGAGTTAATACTAAATATTTGATAAGGTACAATAATTTGCAAGAACTCTAATAAGCTCTTTTAGTCAAAGATTACAGAATCGTGATGAGTATTTCTTGTTACTGGTTGACAGCATATGTATACTCATAAATTGGTTATTTTGTTGGAAACTTGAGCAGCAAGCATAGCTTTGCATATTGATGCTATTATACAAATCAAATATGTTTAAAGATATTGGGTTAGCAGAGTCTCGATATTAAAAAGCTATGTTTGACTCTTTTTCTTGGTCTTAATTTCTGTATCTCTTTATAATTGATTAATGTTCATTGGTATAGTAAGTATGAATAATTTATGATTCACATAGCTGTGGCTTATTAATTGTTTAATTTCAGAGAAAGTAACCATATATTATGGAAATTCAAGTTGTCACTCTGAGCAGCCAAGTGAATTTAAACATTTTATTACTTTCGAGTCCAGAAGCGAGTGTATCCTATGCCCTGTGTTTCCTTAAAGACAGAAATATTAATGACTTGTTGAAGCCATTTCTGTAAAGATAAAGGAGCAACTGAGTGGTCTCAGCTGAGGACTGTGTGCTCTGCATTTCCTGTCCACCTCTACCCATCTTTAGACATTTACTTCTGCCTCAGTGATTCCATGTAATGTGCTTACCATGCAATGAAGTTAATGTTTATTCTTTAGAAGAAAACATAATTAAATACAGAAAAGAAAGTTGTAATTACCATTAGCTATATTATAATCTCTTTAGAATTTGGGCAAATGATTTTAGTTCTGGGAAATTTAAATTAAAAAACCGCAGAATATGTGATAAATTTTCTTTCTTTAATCAATAAATGGGATGGATTAAAACTAAAAAAGCTTCTTCTTAATAGAGAAACAACCAGTGAGGTGAATAGAGAGCCTACTAACTGGGAACAATTTTTTACCACACACATGTCAGAGCACTAATCTCTAGAACAACTAAAGAACTCAAAAATATTAACACCAAGATAACCCAATCAATAAATGGGCCAAGGAATTGAACAGACACTTCTCAGAAGAAGATATACAATCAATCAACGAATATATTGAGAAATGTTCAACATCTCTAGAAAGTAGAGAAATGCAAATAAATACTATTCTAAGATTTAATCTCATTGTAGTCAGAATGGTACCTATTAACAATACAAACAACAATAAGTGTTGGCAAGGATGTGGGGAAAAAGACACACTCATATAGTGCTGGTGGGACTGCAAATTGCTGCAGTCAATATGGAAAGCAGTACGGAGAATGCTGGAAAACTGGGAATGGAACCACCATTTGACCCAGCTATCTCACTTCTTGGTCTATACCCAAAGGATTTAAAAACAGCATACTACAAGGACATAGCCACATCAATGTTTATAACAGCACAATTCCACAATAGATGAACTGTGGAACCAACCTAGATGCTCCTCAGTAGATGAATGGAATATTATTCAGCATTAAAAGAGAATAAAATAATGGAATTTGCAGCTAAATGGATGGAGCTGGAGAATATAATGCTAAGTGAAATTAGCCATTTCCAAAAAACCAAATGCTGAGTTATTTCTCTGATTTAAGGATGCTGATTCATATTATGCTGTGGGGGTGGGATGGGAGGATTAAATGAACTCTAGATAGGGCAAAGGGGAAAAGGGGAGGGAGGAAAAGGGAGGGGTCACAGGGGTAGGAAAGATGGTGGAATGTGATGGTCATCAGTACCCTAAGTACATGTACGAAGACATGAAGGATGAAGGATGTGACTCAACTTTGTGTACAACCATAGATATGAAAAATTGTGCTCTATATGTGTAATATGAAATATAATGCATTCTGTTGTTATATATAACAAATTAAAATAAAAAAGTAAAAATAAAATAAAAACAATAATATCAGATTAAAAAATCTGTTTTTAGAATCACATATGGAAAAACATACTGTCTTAGAAAAATAAATATTGTTTTAATTGAATTTAATAATTTCATTGTTCTCTATTTTTATTGCTGAATATCAAAAGCTGTTATAAACTCTATTCAAAGTAAATGTTGACTATCCACCATTGTTTGTAAGGATATTTTCAAATACATTTAAAAAATAAAACTTTTAATCAGATTTGCATCAAGATAATCAGCAACGTAGTTGAAGAATATAAAATGCAAAATTTTACCTTCTTGAATTGTAACTTTTTTATTTTTTAATATTTGGTACTTGGGATTGACTCAGAGGCACTCAACCACTGAGCCACATACCCAGCCCAATTTTGTATTTTATTTAGAGACAGGGTCTCACTGAGTTGTTTATTCTCACTTTTGCTGAGGCTGGCTTTGAACTCTTGACCCTTCTGACACAGCCTGGCCAGCCACTGGGATCACAGGCATGCACCACAGTGCCCCACTTGAATTCTAAATTAATATTACATATTCAAAGGAACATATTTTAAGAGAGATTGCTAATATGGATTTTGTGACTATCTTTGAAGTATTTTGGCCATGTGACAGAAGTCAGTTTCACATTACTGACTGGAGTAATGCTAAAGATGGAGTGTATTTGAATATGGAAGAAGTAGAATGACTTTAATGGCTTTCTCTCCTCCTCACCTTGTTCAAGCATTTGGTCCAACTACAGACCTAAATGGACTGCTAGGGAACCAACAATGCTAAGCTGTAGAAGGAAGCCTGAATGTTTGCACTTTGGCAAATGTTGCTGCTTTCTTATGTCCTTTCTTCAAAGAATTTGGGAAGTAGTCAGATTTTCATTGTTGTAGTCAAAATATTTGACATTAACAACTTAAAGGAAAAGTTTAATTTGGCTCAAAGTTTCTGAGGTCTCTGTCCATGGTTGGCTGTCTCCCTTGATTTGGGTCTGAGGTGCGTTGAGGCGGACCATCATGGCTGAAAAGTATGATGGAGGAAAATTGTTCGGCTTCTAAGAGAGAGAGAGAGAGAGAGAGAGAGAGAGAGAGAGAGAGAAAGGAGCTTGAGATACTATATAGTTGCCTAAGGCACAGGCTTTAGGAGCCACTCCATTACAATAGGTTCACCTCCCATACTTTTCCACCATCTTCTAATAGTCCATTCACAAATTGCTCAATAGATTAACCCACTGATGAGGTCAGCATCCTTATGAACTAATCATTTCCCAAGAACCCCACCTCCGAGCACTGCTGAATTTGGAGATGTACCCTTTAGCACTTGAAATTTTTTTAGATTTTAATATTCCAGATTTAAATCATAACACATAGAAAAAAAAAGAGATCATAAAACATGTAGTTAAGAAAAAGAGAAAAGAACAAAGTAATATGCATATGCTGAGAAAAATGGATAAAAGGCATTCAGTTATCTTGAATATTTCTCAGTATTCCTGATAGACTGTGAGCTCCTTAAAGACATGCTGGCTAACATTTAATTTAGTTTTATATAATCTATGTTTTTACATGAATAAAATAGGTGGTGGATGACATTTGCTTCCATCTTCACAATGCCCTATCTAAATAATTTCTCCTTCATCTTCTGCTGGACTGACTCCCTGCCTCTTACTGTGCTCTTTAATATTACTGAATATTCTTATACTTATGCATGCCCAGTTTCCTTTTATACATATTAATTTAAAAATTAAGTCATTCTTGTTACTTATTTGCTCAAGGTCAAATTTCATATTTGTGCAATTGAACGCTTTCTCTACAGCACCACTCTGTAATTTCTTATTTTAGAGTCATTTCCCTCTCTTTTGGCTATTTCTCAGCTTAATAGAGAGTTCAGGATTCAGTCACAATAAGAAAATCAAGTAAAAATAAATAAGTTATGTTTACTTTGAGTATGCCTCTGGTTTCAGCTATTACTATCTTCTCTTCGTCCAGGATCACCTAAGCTTTTTAAGAAATTCATTACTCTGTCTCCATTTTCTTTCTCATTCTTTTATTAATGTACTGAAATCTGATTTGACCTTCACTGATGCTTTGGAAAAGATCACAACTGACCTCATGTGCCTTAATCCATTAAGTACTTTTTCAAATGTATTTTCCTGGATCTGTCTACAAATCTTGGTATTTTGATTTTCTTTTTTATTGAACTTTTACAGTCAATGCTAAAGTTACTGCTATTAGCTTTCTCTTCTTCCTCTTTTTGAGCCTGGTATATATTTTGTTTGATTGTTTTGTCTTAATCTTTTGTGAATTATCTGTACATATGTTTTACTAACTTTCTTATTGATTTGCAGTGTATTTCTTACTTCAGATTCTAATGGTGTCTGAATTGCAAATACCTTCTTTCGGGTAGTATGAAAATATGGGGTTTTCCCTAAAAAATCGGCCATAGATTTTGTTGAACTTTGCTATTTATTTTTCTCCTCATATTATTAATGTCTATTTCAGTCTTTATGATTTCATTTCTTTGAAATTCCTTTCTTGTGATGCAAGGGCAGTTGCAATGATACTGTTGTAGAAGCTGCTATGAGAATTAAATTTGACATAATCTATATATGAAGATATAGAAAATATTAGTATCATTATCTTAGTCTCAACATATGGAGTATAAATGTTGTTTTCTCATTCACTCAACCATGTTTTTAAATTTGCATTTACTTCCTTGATAAGCTCTAAAGGCACATACACATATTCATATATGTATATGTATATGTAAATAAATATTTATTTATATTTGTAGTTCTGGCGATCAAACCCAAGGCCACACACATTCTAGGCAAGTGCTCTACCACTAAGCTCTAACCCCAGCCCCATTATTTGTACTTTCATAGTTGGTTGTTGGAGTCACTTTTTCCTAAACTTCTGAATGAGTTAATACATTATTCTGGTAATGCTGAAGTATGACATCAGATCACAATTTGCCTAAATGTATAATGTATAATTTGAGTCTTTTTTTTGTACAAACAATACTAAATTACTACATAAATAGGTAAATTTAGATTAACTTATTCTGGACTAACTTTTAAATAAATCAGTAAAATATTTAACTTTCTGATTAATGTCACATGATTATGTTAAATACATACTAAACACTGGGGAAAACAGAAAAATGTCAAATAAATATTCTCAGAAAATAAACTTTTCTTGGAGAAGCTTTAAAATATTGAGCAAAAAGAATTGCTTTTCCATTCTTGGAAGTTTGATGGTTTTAAATTAATCTTTCAGGAATGTTACAAAAAAATGAAAATATTAGACAGGAAGAAAATTTTCTCTTCTCATTTTACAATTACAATGGTTGGCAAGTTGTAATCAATAAGAAAATTGGAAGTTTTTAAGACTTTAGTGTGGTGACCTTTTTCTACTCATAAAAGTACTGTGTAGAAACTAATAGCATTAACTGAGATGCACTCTGGGTTATGAGTTACACAGCAGACAAACCAATCTTGCGTGAGTATAGGGCTTATGTGAAGGCATCTTGGAAAATGCGCTTAAGAAGTGGTTTCTGGCATGGTGACAAAACTTTGAGTGATGGTTAAAAAACATGGATTTGGAGTCTGCTAGTCTGGGATGAGAATCCTTCTCTGTTATTTATTGGTTATATGACCTTGAGGAAACTATATTCTTCAATAAAATTAGGATCACCCAGTATCCTTTAGTATCCACCAGGGATTGATTCCAGTATCCACTGTGGATGCCATAGTCTTGGGAATGCTCAAGTCTCTTATCTAACAAGGCATATAATTTGCATGTAATTTACATACATCCCACAGATATGCAGGACCGAATGTCTTATATAACCTAGTAGAGTTATTACAAAAATTAAGAAAACAAATGCATTGAGTAATAAGCACTGTGCCCAGCATTTGGTTCACATGCAACAAGAAACTCATAAATGACTTTAAGAAAGGGAGGAACAGAACCAGAAGTGCACCTTAGAATAATACTTTTGGCAGCTCTGTTTTAATTGGCAGGAGATGGTGAAAGATTGGAGGAAGAATATATGACCTGACAGTCTTTCTCAAGAAGTCCTCCTTAAAAAAAAAAAAAAAAAAAAAAAAAAAGGTAGCGAGGGCATACTGTTATGGACAAGATTGAGAGTGTTCTTTTTCCTTCTCATACACAAGGTTGATTAACATATGAGAACAGTGAAACCTGTTTAAATATACACAGGAAAAGAGGAAAAACAAATCTGAGTATGACATTAATGATCTTGTTCAATGTAAGGCAAGGGTATCTTTATTTTTCCTACATATAAGCAAATAGCTAGACATTTTGCAGATTTTTTCCCCTTTTGGTTATTTGGTACTGACTTCTCAATTTACTTTAACTTCCCATTCTACATTTATGTCTGAGTTTTATAGTCAAGTTGAATGAATACCATTTTCAATGTACATTCCAAGCAAATTATATAAATCAGTTTGATGAACAATTTTGACAAACAAGTTTTCATAATTATATATTAATTGATTAAAGCACCTGAAGTGTTTTCAAATATTCATTTGATACAATGGAAAACAGTTTGCTCCATAAATTCAACCTCCAACATTCTCAGTCTTTGTTAATGCAAACAGGAATGTGGTGCATATGCAAAATGAAACTCAGCTTTCATCTTTCTTTTCTGTAATGTTCAAAGTGAAGAATGGCAGTGTTTGACACCCTGGAGGGAATTATCAGGGAATTATCCAGAGAGAATCAAGATCAACAATGTACAGATTTGTGCTGTGTGTACAGGTTAGTTTCCCAGGCCGTCTCCAAGATGTCAGCTCTATGATACAGCTGTATGGTATAGTTCAAAAACTGTCTATTGCACATTATATGTGTGCTTCAAGACCATGTTATATTTATATATTTTTCCTTTTAGCTAAATTTAGAGGAAAATATGTAAATTAGTTTGGCTAACATTTAAAGACATTTATACCCACACTTAGATATTTTTCTTAGGTGAGGTTTGCTCTTGTATTTTTCTTCTTACATATAATGCAAATTAATTTTATAATGAAATGGAAAGGTTATATATATATATATATATATATATATATATATATATATATATATATATATATATATGTTTTTTTCTTCTTCTTTTGCAAAGGTTTGCTTGTTAACATGTTTTTTTTTTTAAAAAATCCAACACTGTGCCAACTATTTTACAATGGTATAAATCTTTTACACTTTGTTTAAGAAAAAAATAAGTTAGCAGTACAAAAACTAGTTTACTATTGCAAATTCACAGCATTTTTTATTTTCTCCCTCTTTCTTCTTGTGTCTATGAGAAAAAAAAGAATGAATACCCAATGAGACATTATTTCCCCCAAACTTAAGACAATGGAAGCAGGCCCAGCATAGCTATTGTGTAATGTTGAGGTTTAGAACCAAGATTTGGAGAATCCTGACATTTCTAGACAGTCTTCTTGGAATTTTTAAAAAGAAGGAAGGAAAGAGACCTAAATTCATTTTTAATAATATCCTGAACCCATAGTACAAATCTGCACATTGTTAACCTTCATTCTCTCTGGATAGCTCTTGGATTCTTACCCAACATCCTGGATTGGCAAATACTGCCATTCTTCACTCTTAATTTTATAGAAAAGACATAAGAAAGCTTTTGATTAAAAAGTAATTTAAAAATCCAGTGATTGAGAAGATTGTAAAACTAGGGAAATAAATAGATTGCAGGTCTACAAAGTAATTTATAATGCAAAAGAAATGCAAATGTCTAAAATTAGTGAAGGAAATGTTTAAAGTTTGATATCTTACTATGTTGTTTTATTTCAAGGAAATCTTTAATAATCTTAAGTTGAAATAAAAATTAAATTTAAGTGGAAATTAAATTATTTCATAAGAATTTTGATGGATTTTAAAGTAACTGAATTTGTAAACCAGACAACCTCTGTTCCATATTATTTTTTTTTTCTTGTTGAGATGTTAGTTTTAAATCATCTTCAGTATCTAAGTCCTTATTTGGATATATTGTTATCTAATTATGTGATTTTACTTCTTCATCAAACCATTAAAAAATTTCCTAAAATTGGCAGCAAACCTGTTAACTAGGAGCAATTTTAATGTAAAAGCAAACCTGTCAAAAACAAATATAATATCTATGAATTCAAATTTTATTATTTAATTGATTTTTCTCATGGCTATAAAAGCCAATTTTATTATTTAATGAGAATCTTCTCAGGAGTTTTAATATTGTAAAAATAATAAGATGCATTAATATTTTTAAAGATCACTATGGATATTTTGGCATCATAACATAATATCTATATAGGAGAAATGAATAGCTTCTCCTGCATCACTTATATTGCCATGGGCATCCTCTGTCATTCCTCTCATCAATATTCTCCTAGTGTGGGGGGCAAGGAGATGTGTGACCTGCCTGGAGGGAAAGAGGCGACCTGGTGAGCTCTTCAGTCCTTGGAGCACCTGTTATCCATAGATTTCAAGGCACTTAATTCTGTTTGATGGTCCTGTGAGTTAAGAAGTGCTTTACTACTTGGCTGTGAGCTTGTCATAGGTCTCCAGTACATTATTGGAAAATACAAGCCCTGGGGTATTTTCCTGACTCCTGGGTCAATGTTCAAGTCAAGAGATGACACTTAAGCCTTGGCTGACAGGGGGATTGGGTGCTGATGGCTGCCACTGCTAGTAATCGATCTTCTTGTTTCTCGTTTATCCATATGTACAAAACCTGCAAAAGTATCATCCCACAGGGCTAGGTCTCAGTGGATAGAGAATTATAATCTTTTATGGAAATCTGAATAATTTAAGGAGCACATGATTGTGCCATGAACAATTGAAGTCAAAGAAAAGAACAGAATAACTTAAAAAAACCTTGTGATAAAATATAATTTGGAGGAACTATGTTAAGACATAAACCACTTATGAGATATTTATAGACTTTGACTTTGTAAAGCAACTTTGAATTTGACTGTGTTTATTAGTGAATGAGAATTTATTTCCCTATATTGAATGAGCATTTCCTGGCAGTCAAACTGTGCACAGGCTACAATGAGCTTCAATGAAGTGCTTTCACATTCCCTTCCAACTGAGTTAAAAGCCTTCTTATACTCTCTCAAGTGTGTTTCTTTTCCCATGGAGGATGGCTTTGTTGAAAATTGCTTCCTCTTCTCTTGATTATTGAATCAGATATTATATTCAGTTCTTCAATACTTTATACAGTGTTGGTAAAAAATGAAATATAATGAGTGTGATTCTTCCTTATATTTTGAAAGCTATGTAGATTCTGCTCGAAAGAATTTAACAGGGCTAAGCCAGAACTGGAAAGGGACATTATTTAACTGACTTTGCACTTTCTCTATAACTGCCCCCACCACTGCTTTCACCATTATGGCATTCTTCCTTTCCAGCATTTTCTTTATGTCACAGTAGCTAGAGTCAGTCAGTCCTTATTCCTCCCTATGTCTTCTTTCAGCTCATCCCAGTGGGGTCACTTAGACCAAAGGTGATTCACTGTGATTCTCAAACAGACCAATCTGCTATATTCTCATCTTTGTTTTTCCCTTTTGTATACTGGGGATTGAGCCCCGTGGATGCTTTACCACTGAGCTACACTCCCAACCCTTTTTATTTATCTATTTTGGGATAGGGTCTCACTAGGTTGCCCAAGCTGGCCTTGAACTTGTAATCCTCTTGCTTCACCCTCCTGAATTGTTGGGACTATAGGCATATGCCACCATGCCCAACCTAAATCCTCAATTTTTATTTTCTCTTTGTTTTTATTTATCATTAATATTAACCTCACCTTAGGTTATTGTTTGCCTACTAAGAAAAAGAAATTAAAGTATGTATGATGAGTATAAAACCATGTGTGTTTACCCTCCCACACATCAAATTAAAATTGCCAAGGAAATTAAAAGTCTTAACTTTTAGTGTATATCATCTTTTCTACTCCAGAATTATACTGAACTTTATAAAAATATGGGCTCAATTGCATCATAGCTATTTTATAATATCTGGGGTAGTCATATTGTACTAATTTTGCTTCATCCTTTCATGAGTAACCGAGTATTGTTGTTAGATCATAAACTCTGGAGCCACTTTTCTATCAGTGTGTCTGTCAATCTCTTTGTTACCGTCCCAGGCTATTCTGCTCATATATAAAATGAAGAGATGACTATGATAAATGTGTTAAAATATGGCATATTTTACATGCCAGATAGGAGTTTGTAGTATTGTTATGTATTCATTGTCAAAGATGTATTAAGCTCCCATGTGTCATAAATGTTGGCCTTATTATTCTAGCAGTGTTGGTGGAAACAGACATTAATTATATAATCACTTAAATAAATATAATCCTATATTATAATAAAGATCAATGTGTTTATGAAAAACAGAGAAAAAAAGAAATACTGTTGATAGAAATCAGGCTAAAAAGTTGGAAATCCAATTCATTCTGGAGCAAATGGTGTCTTCAATGAGGAAAAAACATTTGGACAGAGATCTGAAAGGTGATAAAGTTCATCAGTTGAGGAGTAGGAAGAGTGTTCTGGAAAAAGAATTGCCAAGGTTAGAGGAGGGGTCATTAATGTGGAATAACCTGAGAAAGTGAGAAGGAAATGGATCTATACGGAGAATAGGGTTTTTCTGAGAGTTCTCCTGGTTGAGGACAATGTAAAAGGATTGAAATCATTGTGTGATGGAGCAGAAAGTTGCCTGAAAAATGAATAAGGTACAATTCCAAGAAGTATTAAGCATCCCATCAAAATAAGTGATTACTAATTAATATAAAGGTGCCAATTTTCCTCATTGTGTTTTTACCTCTAGCAATGCTGAAGGCATTGGGACTATAGAAAGAGGGCTATTGGGGCTTCTATTGCAGTTCTTCAAAGGCAGAGAGAAAAAGGAGGTAGGTATTATAAATATAAGGAATAGAAGATGTCCCATAAAAAGTTAGCCCACTCAGGATGTAAGCAGAGTTCTATATTGACTAACAGTAGAAGGATCAATATATTGGTATTTTCAGTAGTGACAAGTTTTAATTTCATACTTAATAATAATAAAATAATAAAAATAACAGTAGTCATCAGAAACAGCATTCTTAAAATAACAAAATAAAGATTGGAATAATTTCTGGGATGATAAGATCCAGTGTTTGGAAGAGTGAATGACCAAAGAATAAGTCACTGAAGATGAAGAGTTGAGAGGGATAGAAAGGCCAGGATTTAGGATGAGTTGTCCATGTGGCTTTTAAAATCTCCCAGAATGATGGCAAAATTGTTATGAATAGAGAACTTGTGAGCTAAGTGCCAAGATTTTTCAACAAATGTGAGGGTTGGGGGTTGGGATCTTGACAGATGTGATTGTGAAAGTCATAATAGAATGGAATGAGCTTCAAGAAAAGCAGAGTATTATTATAAAAGCATAAGGGAATGATTGTCTAGAGATATTGACATGAACAGTTTATAAAGGAAAAAGCAATTTTGTAATTTCTGCCTTTAAAAGAAAGTATGGTTTTCATGATTTTCTCATAATTTGTCATTAAAATACATTCTTTTGATTTTCACATAATTAAAGGTGGAATGTCAGTTTTGGCTTAAGGCCTAAAATGCCCTTTTAAAACTTACCTGCCTCTGGAATTTTTAGTATTGTTTAAAGAGCTTGGTTTTGTGTATAAACGTACACAGCATACACTCTCTGTAGGTAGAAGTACTGTCATATAACTCATCAAACAATATCAGATGTTTCATAGTACTCTGAAAGCTGCAAATATTTAAAGATTAAACAATATTTTTAAAAACACAGAGAAAAAATTATAAAGAAGTAAACATGTATTAAAACAGTTGCATAAAACTTCATCCATGTTCATACATTAGAAAGGTGGTTTAATCACCCATAAGAAATCATTAACTTCTGTTCATCAAGCCTGACATTTCAATTGCACAGACAATAAAGGAATTACACGAAGAGACTGAAATGGTTCGCTTTATGGAAAGCATGAAGACCAAGGTTTCCATGGTGAACTATCTTTCTGCACACCCAAGGTCAAGGGAAAGTGACCCATCAATGGTCAACCTTTGGTTTTAATATAGTAAAGATGGGGTGGAAGATTTTTAGTTGGTTTCCTTCTTAAATAATAAAGGTGATTGCCCTGTACCTGTTACCATTATTTACCTTTGAAAATATCTATGTTAAATTTAAATTTATAATTTTAAAACTGACATCATTGTTAAGAACTTATTAGGAGAACATTGATGTTTCTCAGAACCACATAAATTGCAGCTGTGTACTATAATCATTTCCTTAAAATGTGGGTAGGCTAGGAAATGTCTACACATTTTTAATGTAACTTAAAAGAGATTCCAGTTTTATTGTAGTTTTTAATGTTTAACCAGAATCATCTTTATTCTAAATCCTATCTTTATTCCATTGGGAGGGAGAGGGAAAAAAACAGTATAATATATACATATTATAAATTATTGCTATATATAATTAATACCTTAAAATATGACCAAAATTCTGGGAAATTCATACATTGCTTTCTTCAGATATGTTTTGTTGATGCATAAAAACAGGTCTGTACTAATAAATGTCTCTCGAATCACACATGGTGTAAGAAAATGAAAGCCTTTGGGTTATGAATCTTGGATTTAAAGAGGCAATCATCAAATATTTAAGATGAAAACGCAGTAACACATGCTGGCTGTCATGTGTAAGTTTGGTGAATGTTATGACAAGGTTTTTAAAACATTCATAGTTGGAGTATTTTTATGAAAATATTCATTAATTCAAACAGACATTCATATCTGGCAACCTGCATTTTAATTGTGATATCTGGCTGCATGAGAAAATCGGTAAAGCCATGAAAGAATGCGTGAAATATATAGCAATCATGTTTAAATTATACATTATAAGGCATACATATCTGTATGTTGTCATCTTATGCATTAAATTTAATGCATAAATCAGATTGTTATAATTCTGATGTCGCTGAAAGGCACAAAATATGACAAACAGGAATAGGCATGTGGATATTATCATATTCAATAATTCAATGAACATTTGTTTTATGTAAATTAACTTTGTTAATAAAAATTATACTCATTTATTATACTACTTCCATATGATAATTTAAAAATGTCTTTTTTCCTAAAAATCATTACAAAATGTGAATAATGCATTTGTTTAATATCTATATAAACAAGATCTTACCATCAGATTAGTTCTGCAAATGAAAGCATTATTGATTTCTGTAATAATTTTTATAATATTGCTATTCTGCAGTACTAAAGTCGCTAATCTCATTTTGTAGAAAACTCTATGCATTTAAAGCAGTGTTTAAACTTTTTGAAAGTAAACAATTTTAGTTTTTGTAGAACCTAGTAATGTACAATTTATAGAAAATATGTAAACAAAATATTGTGAAGAATTTACTAAAAATATTGAATGCCTCCTCCCAGTCCTGTATCTTATTATCAATTAAAATAGTATTGAAAGTTAATCCAGTGAAATCGAGTTGGTTTGGTAACTTTTTAATAATCAATGTGAGTCACATTGCGGAGAATTGGTTGAATGAACACCAAATGGTAATTTATCATTAAAAAAATTCTAAAATATCATTTAATGATAATAAATTAAATATTGTAATATGCACTGCTCATATTTCTTTTGCAAAAATGTGAAGCAGCCTTTTATAATGGAAGGCATTTCGGTTTGTTTTTGTTACAATATTATAAGTTAATGGTTTATTCAGGTCATATTTTATTAAATGCATGAAACTTTATCATCTGAAGAAAAAAGTGGTTTCTGATTGAGCCCTATAGGTAATCACTATGAAAAAAAATGAGCATGTCTTTTAAACGCTTAAGGTTTTTCAACATTGTTATGGATTGAGATACGTGTAAACTTTTAAATCTATTTTAAGTAAACTAGGATCTCTTCTTAGGAAAAAAGTCCAGTGAAGAAAAAAATGAAGAAATTTCTACTTTAAAATTTCAGCAGGAATATTATGAATCAAGTTAAAGAGTACTCAATGTCGAGAATAAAAACTGCCCTATAATAACAATAGGATATCTATGAAATTGTTAGGTTGGACCATATTATCAATATTTGAACATACTTGACCCAAGAATGGCAGTTTCATGTGATTATTACAATAAAATGCATATGTACTGTTTATTTCATAAAATACTTTACTATCAACAATTATACCTTTTCATAACAACACTGTTAATCAATGGATTGTGCAAGCAGACAGTCCTTAAGGAAGAGTTCTCATCAGGTACATTGGAGGCTAACCTAGGAATTTGTGTTATAGCCCTGGGCTCTACCACTCAATCAGATGTTCTGAAGACAATATAATGGGAACAGAATAAGTGGACTATCAGAATTAATTCTTTAGGAATGCCAGAGATAAGAGTTTGTTATCAACTCTATGAAAATGTTTTTCTGAATTACACAAGATATTAGATATCTATTAAGTTCATATTTAATATTTTAAGTATGTACCAATGTAAATAAAAGTTATGAAGATGCAAGATAATACTAATGTATCACTATTAGACAACATTATAATTTAATATAAATAAACTTCATAAAATGGGGTGACTTTATATTTAAGGTCCTGTTTCACAAGAAAGTGGCACCTTTTCAGGTGAATTTGATTTATTCCTTTCAGGAAGACAGCATTCAAAAGTCTAATTGACATAATCTACTAGGATTTTAATCTGGTATTTTTGTATTAGCATATTCAAATGAGAGAATAATTTAACAGTTTTTTTTCTTTTTATAAAAAGGTGATGCAAAGCAGAATAAGTTTCATAAGTAAGATAAATATTTTTTTTTAAAAAAATTACTTATACAGGTAGTATAAAGTAAGTATCATGTATGGAATAAAATAGTTATTCCTTGAACCACATCATAGTAGATTTCAATTGTGATGGACTTTGAAGAATTTGGAAAAAAATGAGGATAATTGGATATTATGTTGTATACATGTTACTGTAAAATTGTAGAATATTCTTAATCTTTTTTTTCTTTTTTTATTAGTTGTTCAAAACATTACATAGCTCTTGATATATCATTTTTCATACATTTGATTCAAATGGGTTATTTTCCCCCCATATACAGATTGCAGAATCACATCGGTTACACATCCACGTTTTTACATACTATGTTTTATCTACCTTTCTGAATTTAAAATGTCCCATCTTTAATAAAATAATTTAAAAAGTATTTTAAAATTTTACTGGTATATGTTAATTATATAGATTAGTGGGTTTTATTGTGGCATATTCATAAATTCATTTAAGTTAATTTGAACAATGATATTTTGTTAATATCCATATCTGATAAAATTAAATACTCTGAATTTAATTCAGTCTCTGAATTTATTTTGTTTTAATAAAATATGATTCCATGAAACTGGGTCTTGGAAAAACTAATGTAAACCCAACACAACATGGAATAGAGTTTATTTTATTTATTTAAATTTATTGGTTATTTTTAGGTATACATGACAACAGAATCCTTTTTGGCATAATTATACATGCATGGAATAAATCTTATTCTAGTTAGAGTCCCATTCTTATGAATGTACATGGTGGTGGGATTCACTGTGTTGTTTTCACATATGGACATGTTAAATAAAATATTGAATTGACTCTTTGAGAAATGAATTAGGATTTCTCATTTATTCTATCCTGCCTTTCCTTTTTACATATTCAGTCCTGGGAATGGATTATTCTCACATATAACACAAGCAAAGATATGTATGCTTGCTTGTATGTATGTTTTGGGGGTAAAACTGATTGATTGTTAAGAAAGTAGTTGGCAACAAAAAGTTTGAATTAAAAAATGCTATTCTTTTTTTAATACCTTTTTTTTAGTTGTTTATGGACTTATTTATTTATTATGATTATGTTTTTAAATTTATTTTTTTACTTATATATAATAGCATACTGCATTATAATTTTTTTTTGAGAGAGAGAGAGAAATATTTTTTTAATATTTATTTTTTAGTTTTCGGCTGACACATCTTTATTTTATTTTTATGTGGTGTTGAGGATTGAACCCAGTGCCACGTGCATACCACTTGAGCCACATCCCCAGCCCCATTACGATTCTTATTACATATATAGAGCTCAATTTTTTATATCTCTGGTTGTTTATTTTAATTATTTCTATGTGCTGCTGTGGATTGAACCCAGTACCTCATACATGCTAGGCAATTGCCCTACCACTGAGCCATAACCCCAGTCCAAAATGCTATTCTTTATGCAAACTAAATTGAAAAAGTCTCTTTGCTTAAACCCAGGGCTACACTGGGATTCTGGCTTCCTGGCAAAGTACTCTTAGTGCTGCTGAAGCTATAATCCAAGCAGGCCTGGGTGTGGCTTATGCCAGTGGCAGACATAGATGTGGACATGGAGCAGATATTTCAGGTCCATAAAATTCAAAAGGTAGGAGTCCATCCTGAATTCCACTAAAATTTCAAAGGAAAAATCTGAGAAGCCAGATAGAAATTTACTGATGGTCAGAGACCTTGAAGAGAGCATTCAGTGGTGCAAGGTCTACTGGACAAATGGGAGTGAAGCTTTCTGGTGAAGACACCAAAAAGGTAGAGGAACCAGCAATGTGACACATTTACTGGGAAAGTCACCAACATCAGAGTGCAGCCCCAGGAACAACAAAACTATAGGGACACAGCAGCCCCAAAACCTTTAGGGGCTCATCCATCATTTGCAGTGTACACAAGTTACCTGATTTAGGGCTGATTATTTGTATCTTCTTGATTATTTCTCTCGTTTGCAATGGCGCTGGGCACTATTTTGGTAGCACCATGTATACTGGAAGTGGATATCTTATTTGGGCTTTATAGGTTCATACCCGCAGCAGTTTGTGTCTCAGCTGAGACTTTGTACTAGGGACTTTTGACTGAAGGGTAGACCAAATTTACACTCTGGGATGATTGGAGATACAAAAAATATACTCTACATTTTGAGAATAAATCCTGTGTGGGCCTGGGCTGAAATACTGTAGTTTGGATGTGATTTGAGGGTCTCCCAAGCTTCATATATTGAAATTTAATTATCATTGTGGGGTATTAAGAAAGTGGAAACTTAATTAGAGTAGGATGTTTAGATATGACACTTTGGAAAGAGATTAGAATTAGATAAAATTGTTAGGGTAGATTCTCCATAATTGAATCTTGGAGACTTTATAAAAAGATGGAGGAAGATCAGAGAGACACATACAGACCAATACATACTCGTACCATAATCTGTTGTAAACATAGGTGACCCTGGTTAAAGCCTATACCATGCTATTTGAAGTTTCAGTCCCTTAAACTATTAGCTAAATAAACTTCTTTTTTTTCTTTAAAGGAGCTTGCCTCATGTATGTAATAATAATAATAATAATAATAGTTGGTAGAGATCTGAAATGACAATAATTGAATCTGTATTCTCAATATCTCTGGAAGTTAAATTTTCATAAATAAATGAATACATAAACAAACTGGTGTCATTTATTGAGCTGAATATATCTTGAGAAGCATAAGTACAGGCCCATTCCTCATATAAAGCTGCAATTGATTTGTCAGTTGATACAGCAAACACAGGATTATCCATGAAGTGAATGAATTCTGCCTCAGAATATTTTTGGTTTTATTCCCACAATTCCCTTTAGAAGATGTCTACTGGACAGTGTGAATAAAAACCATGTCAGTTTGAGAGAGGAACCAGAATAACAATAAGAAAAAAATCATAAATAGATAAAATTAATATCATTAATTGCTATAATTTGATGATTATTTCATAAAGAAACAGGTATTAGCCAGATTTATTATATCATATAAACAGAAAATGTGTATCGAGTACCTGTATGACTTTAGAAAAAAAAGGATCATAGTTTGTCTCCTCTATGACAAAATTGTTACTTGCACTAGGAAATCTCTGACATTCATTTTGAGTTTACAAAAGTCTATTAGTCACAGCATTTATGCTTTTTAATTGTCTTCAAAGGAGTGTCCATCCAATTTTCCTTAAAGATATGATGTTTTACTCAAAATCAACAAAAATTAATTAAGTTCAATGTTTTACATACTAATTTACAACTGCAAATGTAATTTATTGCATTGGAAGTGGAAGGAACACAATTAGTGATTTTGATCAAATTTGTGGATTGTTTACCAAACATAGTCCAAGGGGAAGAAGCCTTCTAGCCTGTGGGAAGTACATGTGGATAAGTAATACTTTAAAATAGTATAATGAAACTGTTAAATACCGTCCAAGCAACTGTATGAAGAAAGCCCTACTTTGATTTTGTTGTAGAAAGAAGGGAAATAAATGTCTATCTTTAGATTATGAAGAAAAATGAATGGATATTTAGAAAAAGCAAAGAAGGAAGAAAGGAGAGAGGAGAGAGAGAGAGAGAGAGAGAGAGAGAGAGAGAGAGAGAGAGGGAGAGAGAGAGAGGGAGGAAGGGAGGAAGGGAAATTTCAACCTTCACGCCTGTTTGGTTTCACTTCTGAGTAAAGTAAGGAATCCATTGAGGCAAATGGTTTTATTTTTCCACAAAATTGTTATGGGTCTCATTATTCATGTACCAGCAGGAGGAACTGAAATAACTCTTCAAAATCATGCATAGTACTACCTGTGATTTCTCCAAGGAATTTGACCAGAAGATAATAGGTGTAGGAAGATGTCCTTCTTCCTTATTGTGGGTTGTATCTTCATTACTTCTAAAAGTCATAGTTGGTTTGTAGAAGAGGGTGCATGTATTTGCACGTGTGTGTGCATACACATGCTTGTATATGCACCTAGTAAATGTAATTAGAAGGTAGAATAAAGCTATGATGGGGAAAAGAAAGTACAATTGTGCTAATTTCCTTATTTGTTAATAAGAACAAGTCAGTAGATGGGAAAAGAAAAACCTGTTTCAAGATAGGGTATTATGGAGTCTTAATACCCATAGTTATAAAACTTAGATTTCTGTTTAATTGGATTCCATGTTCATCACGTGGTCTGTTTTTATGCTTTTATTGTGCATTATAGTTATACATAATAGTTGGGTTCAGTTGACATAATCATACCTGCATGAAGTTTAACCTGTGTAATTACAGTCCCCAGTGTTTCCTCTTTCCCTGCTTTTCCCCTCCACCTATTCCCCTTCCTCTATTCCACTGATCTTCAATTTATTTATTCATCACTTTTAAAATTGTTTCTTCATAAATGTACTTGAAGGTGGAATTTACTACCACATGGTCTTTTTATGAGTCATCTCTTTTATCTTCTACGAGCTTTATTTTTTCTTTAAAAAAATTCTATGTGTAGTCTGTTGCTTGGGCTCTCAGTTATTTCATATTGGAAAATGTCCATTGCTTTTTGAATGGCAGGGTAACATAGCAAAGCATGAAATTCTTTGTTCACACTTTCCTCCAGAATGTTGTAGATGCTCTTGGATATTGGGCACATTATTCATGGCATTCCCTGGATATTGCAGTGAAGACATCTGACACCGATTCATCTTTCCTTCCTAGGAATTCTCTTATTGTCCAATGCCTGGGTAAGTCTTTATTCTTTAATTTCTTCATTTATTTTTATACTGGGGCTTGAATCCAGGGGTGATTTACTTCACGAGTTATGTTCACAGTCCTTTTTATTTCTGTTTTGGGACAGGGTCTCCCTAAATTGCCCAGCCTAGAACTTGCCTTCCTCTTGCCTCAGCCTTCCAAGTCTGAGAACTGGAAGCCTTTATTCCTGAAATTCAATGACTTTAAAAAGATATGCCTTCATGAGATTATCCTGTATAATTTATTTCTATGTATTATTCACTCCTTCCAAGTATAGATTTAAATATTTCTTCATTTCCGGAAAATGTATTCTGGTATATGTTTAAACAAATATTTTAAATTGTTTGTATTTTCTTATTCAGAGATATCCAAAATGCACATGTTGTATTTCCTTTTTCTGTCTTCTGTGTATGTAATATTTATATTTTCCTAAGAAGGCTGCATACTAAAAGTAGGCCATTGATTAACCTACTTTATTAGGCTAATCTTTGTTACTACATATTCATTCATGTTACTTGCTCACTTATTAGCTTCAATAGTTTCCAGCCATCCTCAGGAAACATCGTGGAATTTATGAACACAAACTCAATCTCTTTTTCCAGTGTCATTTCCCCAAGATGTCTACACAAGCTCTACTGTTCTTGTTTTAGTTTTACAAATATGTTATGTTTAAAGTCTTTTGCTCTTCTGGGACTACCCACGTACTGTTGACTCAGCCTTGAGTGAATAAAATGGGGCATTTTTACTAAAATTAACATGATCATGGTGTGCCAATAGTCTTGGTAGGTTTGGAAGTCAAAACTCACAGAATTTAGTAGAATGGGCTGAAACATGCACCTGATTGATTAACAGCTTTATAAAAGGGAACAATGAAGATGAAAAGGATGAACTAATAAAAGAGTCCTTGAGGGGAAAAATTAGGGCTCTCCCCCTCAAAAAAATATACTTTTCCACCAAATCAATTCAGTATTTTGTATTCCTTATTCTGATGTTTACCAAGCTATCTTACCCTGAAACAAAAGGCATCCTGGATGATTTTGCCTTGCTTACCATGTAAATATCCACCATTTCTTGTTAGTTAAATCTCCCAAATTTCTTCCTTTCTATTCCACCATCTCTCTTTTATTTAAGCACTTCATTTTTCCTTGCTGAAATCTTGCAGTAGCCACTTGTAGTATCCTCAGCTCTTAATTTTCTTTAAAACCTCTTCTATACTATTTCCTGTGTAAACTCTATTACACAATTCTGGCAATTTTACTCCTATTGAATTTGTGTTAGTGTGTGTGTGTGTGTGTGTGTGTGTGTGTGTGTATGTGTGTGTGTGCACACATGTGCATGTGTGTGAGTGTCTTGTTCAGGAAAACATTTCAAATTTTTTGCAAGTTTTTAAGAGTTACTTT
Source organism: Callospermophilus lateralis (assembly GCF_048772815.1). Taxonomy (NCBI): domain Eukaryota; kingdom Metazoa; phylum Chordata; class Mammalia; order Rodentia; family Sciuridae; genus Callospermophilus; species Callospermophilus lateralis. Next base: position 8,894,939 of record NW_027510155.1, read on the forward strand.
TTATGAACTACTTTTCTTGTATCTCTTACTTTAATTCTTGCCTTTCTCTCTTGCATACTTCATACTTCACCCACTACTATTTCTAGATCCTCAACTATGATTTATGATCTATTCTATGATCTCTTATTGTTCGGTCTCTGAATATTTACATCTGAGCATCAGGACACTTTTCTCCTATTTCTTTATTAACGATAATTTTTTTTTGTGAAAAACCAAAGGCACAATGAATTCAAAAGGCAGTATGGCAAACATCTTTGCATACTTCACCCAGAATTAGCTATTGCCAATATTTCATCATAATTTGTTTATTTTATTTTAATAAACACAATAAAATATTACAAATAAAAATGCTATTCCATTTTCCCCACTGAACTTCCGATTCTGACTCCCTCCCTATTTTTTCCTTCTTCATTGGCATTCATATTTGATCATTAATTTGGTGTGCAGCCTTCCAATTCTTAAAATATGTTTGTGTGTCTGTGAGTGGTGTGTGTGTGTATATGTTGTGTGTCTCCAAGGGCATAATATTGTTTTGCTTTTTATAGCATTTATGAATTATTTTTCATTATGTAAAAATTTTAAGTTGCCTTATTAAATTGTTTTGAGGTTTACACAAACATGCTATTTCTTTTAATTTTATTTTATATTTCTTTTAAATAATTTTTTTCTTTGCTTTTAAATCTGGGAGACTGTATTTGTGTCTAAAATGCTTAATAACCTGTTAGTAAAATAATTTTAGTTGGCCATTTAACATCATGACAGGATTCTAGTAAAACAATTGCTTTTTTAGAAGATTTTCTTAGTATCTAAAAAAGTACTGTAGGAACAATAGCTTATTTTAGGACTATTATCTGTACCTTGATTTTTAAACTCTAAATCAAAATGAGTGTTATTTCATATAAGCGAAGTTTTATGCAAACAAAACTGAAGCCAAACTCTAGAAGTAAAGGAGAAATATTTAATTTACGATAAGCTCAATTGCAATAATTTCTATGGCCCTTTGTTATAATTTAATTGTATTCTACTGAAGACCTATCCTGGGGTATGTGTGCAGAAGTAAAAATTATACATACAGTTGCAATAGCCTACTTTATGTGATTGTGCACATACACACACACACATACACACACACTCATACTCAGTTTGTATATTATTTCAGCAGTGGGAAAAAGAGAAAGCCCAACTCATATCTAATTAAAAATGAAACTCCCCAAAGAAATATGCATAGTATTAAATTCTAGTTTTTCATAAGTGTAATGAAAATTAAATAACTAAATTAGTATATATACTCTGGAGTTCATCTATCCATCAAAATAATTGTTTTTCTTCCTCTTTATTACTTTACTAATCAGTCTCTTGTAAGTAAGTGACCTACCACTGGTAGAGCATATGCATTTTTCTTACAGTCAACTGATGGGATTTTATTGCTAATTCAGTGGCCCTCACCTAGTCAATCCAATTAATATACCCATGTTGAGAGAGATGTCTGGAACCAGTATCAGCTGTCATGTCCACAGGGTTTTTAGATAGCCTGCAATATGAATTTCTTTACACAATATAGCAGAGATAAGAATTCTATTACCAGAATCATACCTTCTGTTAAACTTTGCTTTCCTGAGGTGTTGACTATCTGCTTCATGAATGTGCAGGTCAGGAGTGTCACTTTTATTCCTTATATTTATAGGTTTAGTCTCTTATATATAGTATTCTCAACAAGAGTTTTTCAACCTTGGAATTATTGACATTTTGGAATGAATGATATTTTGTTGTAGGTTTGGTAGAGAGGCATATCTATGTTATTAAGAATGTTGTGATTATTTTAAAATATTTTTATAGAGAGAAACATGAATAAAGGTTAGCCTATTTAAAATGATCTCTCTGTTGACTGACTTGCATCGTTTGGGATCTCAAATGTCAAAAGTAAACAAAAGCCAATTGATTGTGCTTTACTAATTGAAGCAAGTAAATTTCTCAGTGATAGGTGCCAACACAGTTTAAAGGTCTTACAACTTCTCATCCAAATCTATTGTTTCACAAACATGAGTGTAGACCCAGATTAGAGTAAGTGTAGAGCAAATATAGTTTGCATTTACTTCAACATAGAATTGATCAGAAACAGAGTGGCTGAATTTCCATTAAGTTTTTGAGGCAGTTAGATTACCAGAAAATCTACCAGTTTGATTTACAGAAGTGTGATCAAATCACCTCTTGAGAATCCTTAATTGCAGAAGTATAGGGTAAAATAAAATCAGAGCATCTGTCTGCAATGCTAACCACAGTCAATTTGCTAATAGAATAACATTAGGAACTTTCTTTTTATTTATTTATTTATTTATTTATTTATTTATTTAATTATTTGTTGTTATCTGATAACTAACATCAGGAACTTTCTTTACTGATAAAGAATATTGTTTCTGTGATTCCTATTCAATGGGAAATAAAATTGTTGTGAGATACCTTATTCTTCTATTTTCAAATAGGAAGTGTAATTTCAACAATTTTATTTCTACAGTACCCTGTATAATGGGCATATGAACTGTTAATTTGTCTTCTATTTATAGGTCATTGACTCATAAGGATTCGTATCTAGACCTAATGGCAAGCTTATTGTATTTCACACAGATATTGGACTGTGTTCTGTATACATCAATAGTATTGAATTTAGGAATTTCCTCTCTTGAAAAGGGGTTTTGTACAGATAGCAAATGACTCAGCAAGGAAACTAGCAAAACTTCAGTTATCTCCCTAATACACCTTCTCCATGTCATTTTTGGTTTTATAATTTTTAAGTGCTAGCAGGGCACATGACTACTAGCACAAAGAATTACAGTCCTGACCTCCTCTCAGGTGACACAGAAGATGGGCAATAACATTGTGAGCTACAAAATGGTGGCTACTTCACCTCTGCTCTCCAGATACCACAGAGATTCACTTTTGCCTTGCCCTAACCAGAAACACATAAGAAAAAGAATTCTTAGAAATTCAGGTCAGACTAGTCAATCTGATAGATTACTAATCCACTAACAGTAGGTAAAGTAACACTGAAGATGAAGTCTGTTCATCCTTGTGTCCTGGTTAGTTTTTGTCATTTTCTGAATTCCTAGATCTTTTTTTTTTTTTTTCCCATCTGCCGCAGTCTCTGGCTGGGCACAAATCATGAGCCACTCACAGCTTTGTAGATTCAAACAGCAATTCTTTATTCCCGATCTCACACCGGCCTTCTACAAACACGTTCTGGGGAAATCCACGTTCTCTGCCCAAATCCACACCTCCACTGGGCTTCTGTGTCCCAAAAATACTGTCTGAATCCCTAAGAACTCAAGAGGAACTCAGGCAGCAGGATACAACCTATTCCCGGCAAAAATAATCTTCCTAAACCGGGAACGCCCTAAACTCGGATTATCCAAAACCGGGAACACCCTAAACACAGATCCGCCCTGGTCCTTGAGCAAGGTCACCTTCCACTAAGCAATACGGGGGTACGCTGGCAAGGAAATTGTCATACCTACTTGGCTATTGGCTCCCAGCACCCATCTTCCTGTGCTGTTTCTACAACACAAGAGGATGACCTCTATGCATTGCATCATGCAAACTCCTCTGCATTCCAGTTTCTGGTTGGGGTTGTGATTGTCTAGTGCACTCGGGTCCCTGGGTAAGGGTCTCGAAGTAACCAGGACACAGGGGATGCAGAGCAAAGGCAGCAATTGCAACTGCATGCTGCGGTTTATTCCCAAGCTAATTATATATTAGTTGCAATCAAGATAAGTATTTACAAAGCACACATCATCCTTCTTCACCCGGATTCTGCTCCTCATAAACATGATGTAATGTATAAACTATTCTTTATGAGAACTCTAGATAATCTTTATAAGCTGTACTGTTGATACTAACTTTTATTACCAAAATACAAACTCCATTTTAATCAGATGTTTTGAGAACATTCAATACAAAACTAAACACGCCAAGAGTCACTTCCTTATAGTCCAAACATGCAGAACTTGTGGCTTGAGATAAGGGGAAGGGAACTTTTTCCTCCTCCTAGTTCTGGCCTGCCAGAACTAGCCTTCATCCCAGACACTGTCCTTACATGACATTTTGGACTCAAGGGGCCTCTTTAGCCATTTAAACTCCATCATTTCTTTCTTTTTTTCTTTTGTTTTTCCAAAACAGCTTTCCATAGAGTTAATACAGAACTTTGAGAAGGTTTTATACAGGCATAATACATGAGTAAAAACAGGATTAAAATTAATATTAGAACAATACCCATACCTCCAGCAGTATGAGATAAACTCTGTATAATTCCTTTAGGATCCAACCCTTCCAATTGTTTCAGGAATACTTCTGCTATCTGAGCAGCATCATTATGTTGAAATCCCTTACCAAACACTTCAAATATATCTTTTTGTAATGAATTAATCATTAAACTTGCAGTTTCATTACCATCCATATAAGCTTGAATAGTGCTCCATTCATGAAGACTTTGATTATATTGAACATTGGTAATACAAAAAGTAGTAGAATTCCAATCACATTTTAATCTAATTTCTTGTTCTAAGGTTAAAACCTTCTTTCCTAACCAATTCACTGTTTGTTTTAATATATCTATTTGAGTTTGAAGTCTAGAATCAATTTCTTTTTGTAATAACCATAAGTTATGAGAATCCTTATGCCACTCTTCTACAAAATGTTTTGTTTGTAAAGAAGTATGTAAAGCAACTCCACTCACTGTGGCTACTGTAGTAACAGCGATAAGACTTAATATTACTGCAACCAATACTCCCACAAAGCGTTTACTTCGTTTCAATAATTGTCTAAAAAATTCCATTACTAAAGTATTTACAGGATCCTGAGACCAAGGTCTTTGTAAGTTTACGGGAATCCATATATGAGATCGTTGTTGTAATATCATAACAGAATGACCAGGAGCAAGAGGTACAGAAGTATTAATACAAGTATACAATTTACAGTAGTGACAAGTTATCCCTGAATTAAAAATTATGTTTCCTACCAAAAATAGATATGGCATAGGAACACAAGTTGTTACATTATATTCCTTAAAAAAGGTAAACTTATAAGATGATGGTGATCTACTAGTTCCAGAAAAGGAGCCGTTCAAAAGCACGACTGGTTTCATAGCCGCAGCAATTTTCCAAAGATGTGTCTGGATATGATAAGGATGTTGTATTGAAGCTATGCGTGGATCAGCCACTCCACCGTCTCCCCAAGCCATCAACTTGTCATTCGTCAAAATTTCATTCCACCTCTCTTTCGGCGGGATTCTGTATGTAGAAGATAAATCACAAGTAGAACTATTCCATTCAGAACAACTTTTTAAAAACATTCCATATGGTCCCCACATTATTATTCCCTGATAAATTTTTCCAAATTTGCCTCCACATTCTTGCCAAATAAATGGATTATATTGCAATCTGTTATAAGTAAAATCAGGACAGTTAGGAAACATAGGATATTTGGCTTCCGTAATATTATCCCAGGTCATATTAATAGACCACGTGGAAAGCCTTTGTAACTTAGTCCTAGAACCATTACTCCGAATTCCTGCTAATATCCAATGTTGCCAATCCAATTGTAAACATGGAGGAGATCCCAAGCAAATAGGTCTACGCACATCATTTTGATATGTAAAATTATATATAGCTCCATCATGTATATTTAAGTAAGTCAGATTATTCCACGGTGGGGATAAAATAGCAGGGGAAGTATATAAAGTGATATCCATCTCTCCCCACATAACAGGTTCCATCAAGGGAGGATTAGGAATATAAGCCCAGTAATAAGTATTATTATTGTTAGTAGGTACCTCTGAGGAAGATGAGACAGTCAGCAATGCACACATAGCCAAGAATAAATTTTCAACAGTAAGAGCCTTTCCTGTACGCTACAACACCTTTTGTCCCTCCCCACTCAGCTTTTTAATTTGTCCCCATGTTGGTAAAGGAGAGATACTAAGTCGGCGACGTCTACGTGGGCCCAAGCGAAGTTGAGCCAGTGCAGCAACAGGTATATCAAAATCCGATGTTTGATTTCTGGGCCGACGAGACGGATAAGGTGCTGTTCGTATGGTGACGGGTCTGGATCCATCTCCCTGGAAGCCATTGTCGGTGTCCATTGTCTGTGGAAACATAACCATAGCCTTTCCCTTTATACAACAACATGCCAGGTTGCTATTCAGCATCTGCCGCAATTTTTACCCACACGGGTTCATGTATGACATCCAGAATCTTCTCTTCAAAGTGGCGTTCTGCTCTAGTTAAAATGTCTCCTTGTGGCAAATTAAGAAAGTTCAATATAAACAAAGCTTGATGTAATATGGCTTTAGGTTGATTTTGTAAATGTTTGAATAAAAACATATGAGGATCTGAGTTATTCCTTCTTTTTAATTTTTTAATTTGTAATTTTAAAGTACCATGTACCCTTTCTACTATTGCCTGTCCTTTTGGATTATATTCTATTCCTGTAATGTGTTTGATGTCATATAATTCACAAAATTGATTGAATTTTTTACTGGTATATGCAGGTCCGTTATCTGTTTTAATTATAGCAGGTACTCCCATTATAGCAAAAACTTCAATCAAATGTTGAATAACATGATTAGTAGTTTCCCCACTTTGAGCAGTAGCCCACAAAAATTTAGAATATGTATCAATAACCACATGCACATAAGATAATCGTCCAAATTGAGCAATATGATTTACATCCATTTGCCAAATTTCATTAGGTTGTATTCCTCTGGGATTGACTCCCGCAGGTACTATTCTTAAATGTAACGGTCTGCATATAGGACATTCTTTAATAATTTGTTTTGCCTTTTTATATGGTATTTTATACTTAATATGTAAATGTCCAGCATTAGAATGTAACAATTGATGTTCTTCTTGGGGAGTAGTAAACATAACTATTTTATCGACTTGATTATTGCCATAAGTTAAAGGTCCAGGCAGATGAGAATGTGATCGCATATGAGTAATATAGATGCGATGATTCCTTAATTGCAGTAATTTTTGTAAAGAAATAAATAAACTCTGCAAAATAGGTTTGTTAGAATAAGCAATAGCCGTATAAATGTTAGATACTACTCCTACTGCATAGGCAGAATCCGCTATAATATTAATTTCTTGTTTTGGGAAATCTTTTAACACTTGTATAATAGCAAATAGTTCATTTTGTTGTACTGAGTTAAATTGAGATGACTGTACCCAAAAATGATCAACAGTCCAATATGCACTCTTTGTCTTTGAACCATCTGTGAACACAGTAATAGCTTCAACTAAAGGATTTGTACTAATTATATGATTAATAACAAAAGTTTGTTTTCTAAAAATATCCCATAATTTACTATGTGGAAAATGATAAGAAACAGACCCTGTAAATCCCGATAAAGCTATTTGAAGCATTTCAGTCATTTGTAGTAAATATTCCCATTGCTCTTTCTGTAAAGGAACAATAATTTCCATTAAATCATAACCAGTAAGTGTCAGAGAACGTGTTCTACCTTGTTCTATTAATAAAGCTATTTGATCTGCATAGGGCATAATATTTTTGGAAAATCTATGTTTAGTATAAATCCATTCCATAGGCAAAGCATCTTGTCCCAAAATAGCTGTTGGGTATTGAAAAGTATTTAAAATATATAATACAACAGGTTTAAATATATCTACTCGCTGCAGAAAACTTTCTTTAATTCTTTGTTCCACAAAGTCCAATTCTAATTCAGCTTCCGGGGTCAATTCCCTTGGGCTATTAAGCTGCATATCTCCTTGTAATATATTAAATAAGTTATGTAGCTTATATGTGGGAATTCCTAAACTAGGTCGTAACCAATTGATGTCTCCTAACAGTTTTTGGAAGTCATTAAGAGTTCTTAGATTGTCTCTACGAAGAGTCATTTTTTGAGGAAAAATCTTTTGTCTAGTAACTGTATATCCTAAATAATTAACTATATCGTCTTTTTGAATTTTTTCTGGAGCAATAACAAGACCAAAAAACTTAAAATGTTTTGGTAAAAATTGTAATACTTCTTTTAGATCATCCTCATTGGATCCTGCAAACAAGATATCATCCATATAGTGAGAAATATACAATTGAGACCATTTCTGTCTTACTAATTTTAATGCTTCATTTACATAAATCTGACACATAGTAGGTGAATTCATCATACCTTGAGGTAATACTTTCCACTGGAATCTAAGATGTGGTCCTGTATGATTAATTTGAGGTAAAGAGAAAGCAAAACGTTTTCTATCATCAGGATGTACAGGAATAGTGAAAAAACAATCTTGCAAATCTATAACTATTACCTTCCAATCCTTTGGTAACATGACAGGCGAAGGAATACCTGGCTGTAATGCCCCCATTGGTAACATTGAGGCATTCACTCCTCGCAAATCTGTTAATAGTCTCCATTTCCCTGATTTCTTTTTTATAACAAATATAGGAGAATTCCAGGGAGAAGTAGAAAATTCAATATGACCTTGTTGTAGCTGTTCCTGAGTCAATTGATGAGCTGCTTCTAATTTCTCTTTTGATAAGGGCCATTGATCAATCCACAAAGGTTCATCAGACCTCCACATTATTTTTATAGGTTCCATCTGGGAAATTAAAATTGTATGTGAGCTCCCCACTGCTCTAAAACATCTCTGCCAATTATATTAAGAGGAATATCTAAAATATAAGGTTTTAGTACTGCAACTTGTCCATCATATGATTGTATAGTCACGTGAGAAATTGATTGCCCTATACTTTGTACTGGGGTAGAACTCACACCTTTAATTTGACAAGGTATGGTTTTATAAGGTAATGTATCAGGCCAGTCTTGCGTACGAATTATAGTAATATCAGATCCTGTATCCAAAAGAGCAGACAAACCTTTTGAATTTATGCTTATTTTTACCATAGGTTGCATTCTAGTAATTTGAGTAGCCCAAAAAACATTTTTATTATCAGTACTACCAAATCCTCCATATCTGTCATTATGAGAATATCCTATAGGTAAATATGGAAGCAATAAAATTTGAGCAATACGATCACCTTTTTGAAATTTAACATCTGCCAAAGATGACATTAAAACCTGAATTTCACCTTCATAATCTGCATCAATTATTCCCAGATGAACTGTAATACCCTTTGCATTTAAGCTAGAACGGCCTGTTAAGAGAGCAAAAGTACCAGAAGGTAATGGGCCATATATACCCGTTGGAATTTTCTTGGGCATAGCACCAGCTTGTAATTCAAAATCTATTATGGCTGGTATATCCACTGCGGCGCTTTGTTTGGTTGCGGGTTGTAGGGAAAAGATTGTTGGGAGTCCCCGTTTATTTGATTCAGGCCCGGGGAACGGCCTGCATTCCCGTTTCCCTGAATCGGAAAGCTAGTATTATTTTTTGATCTACATTCACGAGCCCAATGTTTTCCCTTTTTACATTTAGGACATATTCCAGGACCCTGAGAATTTGGCCTTTTATCTTTTTTGCAATGTCTTTTTAAATGTCCCAATTGTCCACATCCATAACACTTAATGCCTTGGGGAAGTTTATCAGATTGTAAACTATGCCACGTAGATGCCATAGTTTCTGCAAGTAACTGCATTTTACGAGATTCTGAGGTAATATCCTTGCATCCCTTTAAATAAGCATTGATATCTCCTGAATCTTTAATGGGCAAAATAGCACGCTTACAATCTTCATTAGCATTTTCAAAAGCTAGCATCCTTAATAACTGTTGCCTGGCCTCCTCTCCTATAACCGTTCTTTCAATAGTTAATTTTAACCTGGATAGAAACTCTACATAGGGTTCATTTGTTTTTTGTACTACCTTAGTCCATGATCCATAATGTTCTCCAGTAGGCCTAACTCGATCCCATGCTTCTAAGGCTATTTCATTCAATTGTTCATGAATTTCAACAGGGATATTAAGCTGTTGATTAATATCATCATACAACCCTGTACCCGAGAGCATAGGGTATGAGATGGCACGAATCACAGCATTTTGGCTGGCAGCATTTTCATGAGCCTTAGTGGCACAACCTTCCAAGAACCACATATGCCATTGTAAATATTCAGGTTCCCTTAATAATGCTCGTGCTACAATCTTCCAGTCCTCAGGAGCAAAATTATTATAATGGTTTGCAATAGCCTTAAGCAATTCTTTTACATAATGCGAGTGAGGTCCATATAAAGTTACTGCCTTTTTTAACCGTCCAATATGATCAATATCTATTCCATCATATCTGGGCGGTATCGCCATTCCATTAGCAGGATCTGGGCGAATTACAGGAAAAACGAAATGAGAGAAATCATCATCTTCATCATCCTCATCCGATACCTCATTATTTAAATCCTTAACAGCCTTCATTGAAGCCAGCAAAAACGGATTAGGAGGAGGAGGAGCAGAGGTTTTAAGTTCAGACTTAACTTCTAATTTATCAAGTTTCTTTAAAACTTCTTTCAAAAGTGAAACTGTACCGCGAGCAGATTGGCCAATTGTTAATTTTTTTGCATCCTCTGCAACCTCTTCCTTTTCTTCCATATCCAGAGGAAGATCCAAAATAGACGGGGCTACCTCCTTATGCAAATTTCCTATAAGTCTTTCCTCATTCATAGCTTGGAACATTACATGTAAGATAGACCAAATGGACCAGAATCGAATAGGAATTTTCTCTCCCTGTTTCATAGCCTTTTCCACATTCTGGCGAACACGTTTCCAATTATCAACATCCATTGAACCCTCCTCTGGAAACCAAGGATTCCATTCCTTTACTAATTTCAAACACATGTCTATATCTGAGGATGATATTATCACACCATAAGTAGCCAAAGAATGTTTAAGAATTTTTAGAAAAGGAGAAGATGATACTTGTCCCATCACCCTGTAATATGTACTTACCGTACCTACCCTTCCTGAAGAATCTGCAGGGTCCCTGTTCGGGCGCCAATTGTGAGTGTCTAGTGCACTCGGGTCCCTGGGTAAGGGTCTCGAAGTAACCAGGACACAGGGGATGCAGGGCAAAGGCAGCAATTGCAACTGCATGCTGCGGTTTATTCCCAAGCTAATTATATATTAGTTGCAATCAAGATAAGTATTTACAAAGCACACATCATCCTTCTTCACCCGGATTCTGCTCCTCATAAACATGATGTAATGTATAAACTATTCTTTATGAGAACTCTAGATAATCTTTATAAGCTGTACTGTTGATACTAACTTTTATTACCAAAATACAAACTCCATTTTAATCAGATGTTTTGAGAACATTCAATACAAAACTAAACACGCCAAGAGTCACTTCCTTATAGTCCAAACATGCAGAACTTGTGGCTTGAGATAAGGGGAAGGGAACTTTTTCTTCCTCCTAGTTCTGGCCTGCCAGAACTAGCCTTCATCCCAGACACTGTCCTTACATGACATTTTGGACTCAAGGGGCCTCTTTAGCCATTTAAACTCCATCAGGGGTTTGGCCAGTGGAATGCACTGGTATGAGGAACTAGAAAGAGATGAGTCAGGTTGAGAGATCTCCTGCCTAGTTGGGATCCTTGCAGTGGTTGCATTTCATTATGGCCACAGCTTGACTCCAGATGGTCTGGTTTACATCTCCAGTTCTATTCAAGCTCCAGAGACAACATTACCTCCTCTTGCCCTTTAATAGTGGGATGGGAGGAGGGGGCAACAATCCATTGCTCTTAATCCCAGGGTACCCACCAATCCTTATTGTCCCCTCACATTGTTTAGTTCCTTCAGGAATTTTTGTTAATTAAACTCATAACGGTGTCAGGATTTTATTTGAGTTTATTCTATCATCTCTTTGAATTTATTCTTTTATATATTTTATTGTCTTTTTGGAGGATGTTGTAAATAAACACATGACATTGAAATAACATTTTCTGTGCAGCTAAAAATTGGAAATTTACAATGTAGTATTATTTTATTTTCTGTTCCTTAAAATATTGCTTAGTGAGGCTTCTTTATATTTTTACACTGATTCCAGATTTAAGACAGCCAGTAATTGGTATAGTATTTTAGAGCTTCAAACTCCTGGTGCTTAAACATTCCCATTCTTTCCTTGCTATCTTACTAAATTTGGCATTTTAATTGATCATTCCTCCCCCAACATTCAGGACTTCTCACTGTGCTTTCTATTGACCACTAGCATACTTTCTTCTCTCTAATATTTTCTTTTATCTATCTTTTTATCCTCAGAGAACACTTACTAATTGAATCTTCTCACAGTGAAACCTTACAATAGATCTTCCTTCATTTCTGGATCTTGAACAACTGGGTATAGAATCAATGAGTCAGTGAAAAGAGGATGAAGCCCTGTGGTTCAGTTTTAGGCTTTTTAAGGACAGAATATTTGTGTCTTTTTGTCTTTGCTTCTTAGGTCATCAGAATGCTAGGTAAAGCAGAAGTCAGGGATCACCAAAAAACAAAACAAAACAAAACAAAAAAAAAAAACCCAAACACCTAAATACAAAGAAACTGTAGTAATTTTTTGAAATTTTCTGAAACTAGTTGTCCTCCATTACCTGTGGCTTATATAATAGGTAGTCTATTTTTGTATTTCTCTGTGATTTTCTTTTACGCTGCTCAAAGATGGCTTGCAAATTTCCTTCAGATTGTTACATGGGCTGAGCAATTGACCTCTACTTGATCATTTCTAAGGTGGATAGAATGATTTTGAGTAATTTGGCTCTTTCAATTTTTTTTTTAAAGTGAAAGAAATGAAGACAACTCTTTGTAGCCTGAGTCTTAGTTAGCAAATTTTGTTTTGTTTTTTTTTCTCCCATCCCACCAAATGTTCTATTTTCTCTCATTCCAGTGATTATTGAAAACATTTAAATGCTCCTGGGTTTAGTGAGAATTAGTGAATTAAACTGGGCACTTCACACTAAACTGGGAACCTCTACATTATTTATTTTTTTGTCATGTTTTCTCCCCCAAGGAATATAGCTGATTCATGTTATACTTACTCTATGTCAGCAGACCAGTCTGTTTCCTCCCATTATTAAAATTTAGATTTAGGGGCTGGGGTTGTGGCTCAGTGGTAGAGCACTTGCCTTGCATGTGTGAGGTGCTTGGTTCTATACGCAGCATCACATATGAATAAACAAATAAATAAAAGTCCAACAACAACAACAACAAACATTTAGATTATAAAAATCTTGTGAACCTCTTTCATTATCAAACACCACTGGCATAATTATTTGCCTTTATTTCCAAATGCAAAGAGAGATGAACAGTAATTTGTAATAATGATGGTATGAAGAAAATACAGAGGCAAAACTATGTAACTAAAAAACTAATAAAACATATTAATCTAAAAATTTAAAGAGTGTGATATAACAAAGTTATCAGAAATAGATTTTCAAGAATGGGAGGTAGGTGATATCTAAAGATATTTGCCTTACTTAGGGAAAGCAGGATGTTACATAAGCATAATTAAAACATGTCTTATTTCTGTTTTTGATAGTACCAATACATAATAGTCACTGCACACATATTTAATAAATATAAAGTTAAAGTACCCAATCTCAAAGAGTGTAGTTTATAGCTTCAGGTTTATAATAAAATGTTTCTGGTTCAGTGGAGAAGAGATATTTTAATACATGATTTACATACATGTAACTGTACACTTTTAAATGAAATTTGCTATTATAATCACTTAATCTTGCAACTGTAATTTATAATATGTACTTTTTTGTTATACAGATGAATATTGTCTTAATTTCTTTTTAAAAATAGTTTTAAATGAGCAATGTCATAATTGCATATAAAAGTAATAAAGTTATGCTTACATCCCAATGAGAACACATTAGTTACTAATTTTCACAGTGTCTGTAGAAGACACCTCCTGGGATATATAAAGTATAAATATTTGTACTTGTCTTGAGATCAAACAGAAGATCTATGGAGGCTCTGGGAAGTGAGGATCTTTCTTTGATTTTTATACTCATTGGATAACTTTGAAATGAAATTGGAAGCACAGACAAAGAAACTCTAGGAAATTAACTTCCAGATATTCTGATTTTTTATTTATTTCATTTATTCTTTGACAAGATCTTTACTAATTTATTGTCAAGAAATTATTATATTATATGAGATGAGATGAAACCATTTATAGACATCTTAATTGTTTTTCTGATGGTTTCAAAGTTAAATTTGTTTAATCTATGAAAATCTTTGAGAACTTTAAAGACTTTATTTTCATTTGATATATTCCACTTAAGTCATCTTATGTCTACTTTTTTTATCCCACACCCTAACTCACAATTAGATCGCATTTATAAAGCCTCACTATTTTGCTCCTTCACTCCTATTATTTTTACTTGAAGGAGAAAAATAACAGGAAATTTAAACTGACTGAACATTATTGTGTAAATAAAAAGATATATACTCTCTGAGAACATTTCCTGAATTATTGCAAAATTACATCCTGTTTCAGAATTCTCATATATTTACATAAAATAGTTCATTTACTCATTTTACAGGTTAAATACTATAATCTCTGTCCTATTTTAGGTTCACATGTTAGATGAATATTGGCAAGAATAGGTTGCACACACAAAAAAAACTACATGTATATAAGAAACTTATAGTGTCTGTTGAAATAACATTAGATTGGGAAAAAATGTTGAATCTGAATACAGTTGATCTAATTCTATTAAACGAATCTTTTGACATGGATATATCTACAGTTTTTAAGGATTTAATCTGTCTCCGATCTTTAACAAAATTCTTGCTACTACCAATATGCTTCTAACTCCTCTTGGTTTTTCTTGGAAAGTCTTGTCAGAAAGATCTTTCTTACTCTGGTTCTAGAAACATGTGTCCTCATACTATTCTTCTCATTTGAATCATTCACATCAGTCTTAGCTTCACTTTCCTGTCTGTATCAGGATGGTCCAGAGAAACAGAACCAATAGCATCACACACTATTTAGGTATTGTAAAGAATTGTTTCACATTATGAAGGCTGAGAAATCCCATAGTCTGTAGACAGCCAGCTAGAGACACAGAGGAGCTGATGATACACATAATGATCTGAGTTCAAAGACCTTGTAACCAAAAGAGCTATTGGTATACCTCTCAGTTCCAACCCAACCAGAAGAGAGTAAATTTTTCTACATCTTGTTCTGTGCAAAGCCTCAGTGGATTGGCTGAGGACCATACTTGTTGAGGACTGGAGCGTGTGTGGGGAATCTGCTTGACTCAGTCTAACCAATTCAAATGCTAATCTTATCCAGAAACTCTCTCACTCACATACTCAGAACCAATGTTTTTTTTTTAAGAGAGAGTTGAGAGTGAGAGTGAGAGTGAGAGAAAGAATTTTTAATATTTATTTTATTTTAGTTATTGGTGGACACAACATGCTTGTATGTGGTGCTGAGGATCGAACCCGGGCCGCACGCATGCCAGGCGAGCACACCACCACTTGAGCCACATCCCCAGCCCTCAGAACCAATGTTTACCAAACAGCTGGACACCCCATGACTCATCCAAGTACTTCCCTTAAAATTAGTCATCACAGCACTGAAATTTATTATCTACTAGACTGAAGTGTGAGTACTCTGGGATTTGTCTTGTTTCCTAATGACAATTATAAAATTGGGTCTTTGATCCTTCCAAGTGTCACAGATTAGTTCATTTTCCTCCAACTTTTTTGTAGTGTAAGCATTCTTCTAGGAGCAAGTTAGGTTCCACTTCTCAATGGATGTCAGCTGCACAGTTCTGCCTACTCTGAGCTCCAAGGGTAATCTTCCACACAGGGTAGGTCTTGATTTTGTTCTATCTTCAATTGTTCCTTCACTAGTGCATAACATTGGAGAAGATTGCAAACTTCTTGAAGTTGTTAAATTTAGGATGCTTTGTATTACTTTTTTATTTTAACATATCATTTGAATTACAGAAATTTAGGTCCACCTAATTAAAATATAACATTCACACAAATACTATATCATAGAACATAGGAGTTTGAGGAAAGTTTACATACATTGGGGAATCTCTTTCTTTCCTTAAAACTAAGCTAAGTACTACAACCAGAAGATACATGCATTCTTATTTCTACCAAATTTATTCCTTGATTTCTTTCTATTTTCTACCCAGGTAAATTAAATTATTTAATTCAGAAAACAATCTTTCTTTTCCTTAGTTCCTTACATGTCTTAAGCCCTTAATGTCAAACATCTTCCTACATTGAAGGACTTATAATGAATCTTTTAGCTTTCTAGAGACTTAGGAGATTCAAAATTAGACCAACCTCAAAAACTGAGAAACCTTCCTGCTTTCAGCAATGAAGGCAATGAGGAGCCATTAAAGGCTATTGAACATAAGAGTAAAAGGATGTAACTGATGTTTTGAGAAGATTATCACACTTAGAAAAATCAAAGGTCTATTTTACCAGTTATAGAGTGTTCCAAGCAAGAAGGGATTGGTGTTTCAACTAGAAAATAAAAGGAGAGGTAAATCAAAGAGATCATTAAAGGAAAAGCAAAAGAACTTTGTTATTAATTTCATTTGAAGGAAAGAGAGACAAGTAAAAAATAACTTACATGAATGCACGATTCTAAGACTCTAATTTCGGATATGATTATATGATGTCATTGAAATAAATACCAGCAGACTTAATCTTGAGTCACCAAAGAATATAATTTATCTTACATTTTAAATTTATTAAAAGAGTATCTATGATACTGAATATGGTTTTTGTTTTTCTTCAAAATAACACTAATGTATGCCTACCATTTGGTCAAATGTTTTATAGGTTAATCAGTGGAAAGATAAGTTAGAATGTTCACTTTTTTCTCTGAACTCTGTTTCTCAGATACTTATTCTGATAAGGTTAAAAGATAGTCTAACCTATTTTTTCCTGGAATAACTAACACCATCTTTCACAAACATGATTAGAGGACTTTTTTTTTCCTTCAGGCAGGAGAATAATTTACCTAGGTATATTTCTCAGGGTAAAGGAGATATATATATATGATTTTATGGTACTAAAGCTAATGAAAACAAAAATTTGCAATGTTAAAGGAGGATAATAAAGGAATATTTATGGGAATATTTTAATTACTATTTAAAACTCTTAATAAATAGCTTTATTCACATATTAGTAATTGATGTCAATACTATAACTTTACATTGAGCATATGTATAGAAACTTCAAGCCTGCAGTTTCTGTAAATATTTTTTAAATTTATAGTTGTAGTTTGTCATTATACCTTTCTTTTATTTATTTATGTGGTGCTGATGATCATACCCAATATTCCATGCATGCAAGGCCAGTGCTCTACCTCTGAGCCACAACCCCAGCCTATGAATAAGATTTAAAGACAATCTAGAATTGTATCTAGAAATAGAAACCTTACAGATATCTATCCCTTAAGTCTAGTTTCATGTCTAATCATAACTCTAGATAAAACAAGATAAATATATGTGCAAGAACAAGAACCAGGTAAATAAAATTTTCTCTTCTGGAAAGTGAAGCAGAAAAATTCCTTCCATTTGTGGAAATGTGTGGAATAGGATAATAGGTTCCTTCCCTATGATTTAAGAATCATATTAAAATCTTAACTCACAGTATTCAATCAAGAGGAAAGTGATATTTTAATACTTGAGAAACAAAGTTAAAAACAAAAGGAGAGGCCAGGTGCCATGGTGAATGCCTGTAATCCCAGTGACTCCGGAGGCTGAGGCAGAAGGTTCACAAGTTCAAATCCAGCCTCAGCAAAAACAAGGCACTAAGCAACTCAGTGAGCTCCTGTCTAAATAAAATAAAAAATAGGGCTGGGTATGTGGCTCAGTGGTAACTATATCTGGGTTCAATCCTCAGTACTCAAAAAATAAACAATAAAAAATAAATAAATAAAAGGAGATGAAAGGTTATATAGTTCTCTTTGCAATGTCTCACTGTACATTTCTCAAAGTCTATTACTTTGATTTGCCATAGAATCATGTTAGAAGTGAGACTGACATAATGAAATATCTAAATGTGCTCTGTGATGTATCCTCATTCATTATAGCTTAGTATACTGATAATTTAGCTTCACGTAATACAGTGAAAAATGTTGCTTCAGATATACCAGTTGGATTCAATTTAAGTAACTTTAATGATTTTATATAACAATTAGGCAATAAACTTTTTATATGGAATAAAATTATTATGTACCAGCTAAATTTCACATAATATTTGTATTGTTGTTATTATAATAGCTAAATTGATTTCCTCATAAAAATTTCCAGTTCTTAGACATTATTGACAATAATTGCACATTTTATGTATGTTTTTAAAGACTCTATTATAGTTTCCAGATATTAGAGAAACTTGGATCTATCTACATTTTAAAGATTATAAAGCTACAGTCATATGTTTAAAATCAATGTTTGCAACTTATTAACTATCGATGGGTTAATCTAAGAGAAACATTCAAATACAATAATTGCACTTTCTTTTTCCTTGAAAAAGTTTCATTTTGAAGCTTCAGTTGAAGATTCTACTCTTTTGTTGATTCACCAAAAAAATTATGCTTTTAAAATGTGCTTTTAAATTCACTGTTTTTTTCCTTACTATCCCTGGGATAGATAACATTTCTTGTTTTTAACAAATGGATCTTTTCCCAAACATATGCTATGAAAATTACATATAATTTGATTCATGAACATATTGTTACTAACAACTATACCCATCCTCTCTGCAAAGCCAGACTTTATGACCAACGAAATGTGATATTTGTTAAACATGGGTTGAGAAATTTAAGAACTGATTAGGTTGGTTCCACAGTCAAGCTATTATGAACAATGCTACAATAAGCATAGAAGTGCAAGTGCCTCCTTTATTTCATTTCCTTTGGGAATATATATATATATATATATATATATATATATATATATATATATATAAACACTAGTGTTATTCCTGATCTAATATGGTAATTTAATTTTTAGTTTTTTAAGAAACCTCTAAACTTTCTTTCACAAAGTTGTATAAATTAACCTAAATATCCATCAATGGTCTAGTGGATGTAGAAAATGTGATATGTATGTACATAATGGAGCATTACTGAGCTATAAAACTATATATTTCAAAATCGCTATAAGACAGTATTTTGAGTGTACTTACTGTAAAGAAGAAATAGTAAAATTTTAAGGTGGTGGATATGCTAATGATTGGTTTGTTCATTGCAAAATGAATACGTGCATTGAAACGTCACTCTGTACACCACCATATGTAAAATCATTATATGTAAATCCAAAACATTTAGAAAGGTAAAGAACAGTTAAAAAACAAAAAACAAAAAACTATGTTACCTCTTCTGGGGTCTAAGAGCCATGGACACTTCTTGTTGAAACAATTAAAGGGGCCTGTATTCACAAGCTAATGGATGTGGGACAACTCCTTTCTAACTCACACTGGATTTACATAAGTGAAAAATAAGTTTCTGATGTGTTAAGCTATTTGGGATTTTTTTTCATGATACTCTACATATCTATTGTCTAACTCTCTTTCTAAATTCTGTTTCTTATTTACCACATATAGTAACTATTTAAAAGATGTCAATAATAGTGATTTTTTGAGAAAACTTGTTTAAAATCACTATTAGAATGCAGTGTTATTCATGATCATTTTATTTTATAATCTTGGATATAAAGTGAATTTATTTATTTCATCTAGCAAGTGCTTGTTAAGTGTTTTAATATGTGTCACAAACTCTCTTTGAGTCCTGGTAAAAGAGTGATGAATTAAAACAAGACAAAAAAAATCTGTGCTCATGAATATTAAATTCAACTCTAGGAAATAGACAATGAGCAATAGTACTAGGTCAAATTTAGATGCTAAGGAGGAAAAATAAAGCAGAGAAAAGTGCCCCAGGAATCCCTCACTGAAACAGTGACTTTTGAATAAAGATCTAGAGGCAGCAAGGACCTGAACCAGGTAGACTGAGGGAAAGCTTCAGGTTAGAGAAAATTGTGAGCAAAGTGGGGAGCATGTCCAGGGTACACAAAAAGCATCAGAAAATTAATGCAACTGGGATGCTGTGCAAGTAAGACAGGGTGGGAGGTGAGACAATCAGGGAGGGAAGGAGAGCCAAGGTCATTTAGGGCCTTGGAGACATTTTAAGAAGTTTGGCTTTGATGGTAGATGGGGGCCCGTTAGAATTTTTGAGCCTGGAAATGACATGATATGAATGAGATTTTTATAAGGTCAACCTGGAGCTCTGTGGAGAGTAGACTGAAATATGATAGCACAGAAACAGGAAAGCCTAGAGAAGGGTCATTGACATAAAGATGGGAGATGCTGCTGGTAGCTTGAGCCAAACTGGTAACAGTGATGGAGTGAAGAAATGATAGATTTCTAAATATATTTTGGCACTCAAGACCATAAGATTTGCTATCAGATGAGATATGGGATTGAGCGAAATACTGGCCAACAATGACAACAAAGTTTTAACTCAAATGACTTGGTGAATGCAGTAGCCATTTACAGAGATAGGAAAGACTATTGAAGGAACAGTTCTAGGGAATATCATAGATCCGTTTTGAAAGTATTAGGGTTGAGGTGCCAATTAAACAACAAAGTAGATATGTCAAGTCTCTTGAATATACAGATCATTAATTCACGGGGTAGTCCAGGGAGAAGTTACAGTTTTAGGAGGTGTCAGTATAGGATATTTGGAGACATAACATGGGTGGCATCATCAATATAATGACTGAATAGAGAATGCCATTCATTCTTGACCATTTTACTTTATAATCTTGGATTAAATTGATACCAGGAAAATTTCAAACTTTAGAGGTCAGAAATGAAAAGAAACCAGCAAAAGACTATGGTGCTGTGGCAATAAAGGTAGAAGAAAACCCACATAAGTGTGATGTTTTAGAAATAAAATTTTAAAAAGGCAAAAATTTTAGGAGACAACGATTAACTGTGTCAAATCATTCAGATTGATGAAGTAGGATGAGGTGTGAACAATGACTCTGTGATTTATCAAAATGTAGGCCATTGCTGAAGTTGCTAATGACTCCTTTACCATAGTAATTGTGGAATTTAATTTAGTAAATTCAAGAGAACAGGAATGAAGAAATAGTAAATCACTGTGCGTAAGGGTTTTCAAAGAGTTTTGCTACAAAACCAAAGACAAGAAATGATTAACCTAAATGGAGAAGTAGGATCTAGACTTTTTAAAAAAAGTAATAGCCTGTTTTTTTTTTAAAAAAAATTGTGTTTTAAAACACAACAATGTGTTGCATGTAGATGGGATGATTCAATGGAAAGGGAAATGATGAGAATGCAGAAGAAAGAATAGCAAATTACTGGAATCAATTTTGGGGGTATCTATGAAGGGATTGCCTTAACTTTGAGTATTCAGAATACATTCATAAGTGGAGCAAAGGCAGTTCTTGGAAATTATTTTTTTATTGTTTCTCTTACTATGTAAACTAGCAAATTTGTCTGAGCTGCTAGTCTTATATTGCTTATCTATCTTTTTCTATATATATATCTTTTCTTTTATTTTTTTATTGGTTGTTCAAAACATTACAAAGCTCTTGACATATCATATTTCATACATTAGATTCAAGTGGGTTATGAACTCCCATTTTTACCCCAAATACAGATTGCGGAATGACATCGGTTACTAATATGGCATTATGTAAAAATGTGGATGTGTTAACTTTTTCTATATTAAACAGCAGAAATTATGGAAACCACATGATCAGAACAAGGCCAATGGAGGCTCATCACTCTCAAGGAAATGACTTTCTGATGGAGTGTAGGAGTGAAAAGGCAGAAATAATTTCCTAACACTTGACACCTGGGAAAGTGGTAGGTGGCATCATCCTTACCATCTGTCTCTCATTTTTAATTTAATATTCTTACTTGCTCCTTGTTTCTACCCTGTGATAATCTTATTTTCCTTGCTCTACTCTAATTTTCAATTTAGTGCTCCATTAATTTTATTTATTTTCCCCAGTAACCATTCTGACATTCTTCTAATTCTTAGGATATATCTTCATTTAAAATAATTCATCATTAAACCTGATTACTTATTTTATATAGTTTATTTTTATTTTTTTAATTTAATTTATATCTTATATATAGTAAAATGTACTCTTTTTTGTTATACAGCTATTTGAGTTTTATGTGTTTTTTAGAAACATATAAACGCCATTGCCATTGATAAACAGAAGAGTTCCATCATCCTTAAAATTCCCTTTGGCTGCCCTTTGTATGAAACCTCTTGCTGCCACCCCTAACCTCTGACAACCACTAATCTGTTCTCTGTCCCTAATGCTTTGACTTTTCCAGAATGGAAATCAAATAAGAATGTCATTGGTCTTTATTCATGACAGAAATTACATTCACCCAATTATTCAGGACAGACATTTGAGAATCACCCTAAACATTTCCTTTTTCAGACTACATCTAATTATGATTTCAGACTACATCTAATCAATTATGAATTTCTTACTAATTCAAGAATATCTTCCTTTCAATGATATAGGAGAAGTAACAAAAAGAGTTATTGCAGTTTCACATTTAATCAGCATGGCTTAGATATTAACGGTCATTATTCTTCTGTTTTACTTGAGACTTTTCCTTAGAAGACAGATTTTATCAATATGTAAGCTTATTTTGGTATTAGGAGGAAGAATTGAGGAAGTTAAAACAGAACATTTAAGTGGAAGCCATAGCTTTTATTTGGCAAGGAATGTACAAAAGAAATAACTTGGTAATGTGAAAATATTTTCTAGGGATAGTAGAGATCTTTAAAAAGGGCATTGGCAAAATTAGAAACTGAGATAGATTCTGGTTATCTAGTCTATTAGCTTTGCAAACCCGAATGAATTTTTTCTACTTATTTGCTGTTCATTCAATGCTGACCTATTAATGGAGTATTCTGCATTTCCATTATAAATGTGCTATTTGATATACTTCTTCCTGATTTGCCTTCTGAACACCAAAACACCAAAACCAGAGTTAACACAAGTATATATATATATATATATATATATATATATATATATATATATATATATAGAGAGAGAGAGAGAGAGAGAGAGAGAGAGAGAGAATAAAGGAATCTGCATTTCTTGGAATTTTCTATAGCCTTTGTATAAAATATATTGGATACATACCTAATTAATGGAGTGACAATGACATTTAATGTTTCTAAGTTTTGTGCTGCAGCTCACATTGCTTTATCCTCCCTGTGTTGTACAATATTAGGTAGTCTCAATCTTACAATTAAGTATTGAATACTTCTTATCCTGAATTTTGGTCTTTTTAAAATATAATAAATATATAGCTCTTTTGATTCTGATAAAAATAAAAATTTCTCCAGAAAAGGCATGGAATAGCAAAGACAGACAAACGAAAACAGAAAATAACAATACATGAACACAAATAGAGAATGTTTTGAAATCTGATTGATTAAATTCTCACATCATGAAATTTGAGAAAACTTGAAATAATGTGACTATAATTGACATGTAAATACGTTGCAAACTTTGGGATGAAATCTGTTTATTGATGAATCAATCTCTCTCTCTTTCTTTTTGATATTCAACCCAGGGGTGCTTTAACACTGAACTAAAGCCCCAGAACTTTTTATGTTTTTAATTTTGAAACAGGGTCTCACTAAGTTGCTGAGGCCCTTAATAAGTTTTTAAGCTGTCTTCGAACTTGTGATCCATTTGTCTTATCCTCCACAGTGAGGGGAATTGTAGGCCTACACCACCACACCTGTTTGGATGTGCTGTACTCACAAATAACTAGGCCTGTTTTAGGCAGTAAAGCAGAACGACAGGAGTAAGGACAGTTGGGTAGGCATCAAAAGAATAAGGCACCTAGAGTGTCTATGAATTCTGCAGTGTTGAAGGTCTTATTCATGCTAAAGGTGTACAGATCATCTGCGACTCAGAGCTATTTTTGTTTATGAACACATGGAAAAACTATCTCTTTGGCTTAAGTATTTCCCATTGGAATGCTACACTCTATCTCACACTTGACCAGAGTGAACTCTGAGCACTAAGCTGTCTCTCTCCACCTGTCCTTATCACTCTTCTCAGACTCTAATCATTCACCTGTATTATGATTTGTTTGATACCTTTCATCACACAGGCTCCCATTTTCTAGTATGAAATTCCCTGGTTTATTTAAATAAATAAATACATTATAATCTTAATGTCCTTATTCCAGAATCTATGAAATTAAGTTTGAGATGAGAGTCATTTTGAATAACAAAAAAATTTATAGTAAAGCAGTTGTTTATTATGTTTCCTATTAAGCTTTGCCCATCAGATATCCCAAACTCTCAAATATAACAGACCAGAGAAAAATCATTTCTGACAGGTTAAAACCATTAATAGTAAAGTTAGTGTTTTCAATTCTGGTTCTGCTACCAGCTTATTTTTAACATGTTTCTAGGGACTTTCCTACTTATGGCTGCATTCATTTTTAAATGATAGAATTGGGTTAGGACAGTTGATGTCAACATGTAAACAGCAACAGATGCCCTTCTCCAAATAGAAACATATGCCAAGGTCAAATGTTTAAAGTAAACAAGATTTTCTGTAATTAAAGTGTAGGAAAGGGGTAGAAAACTCAAAACCCTGAAAGGATCCCTGAAAAGAGTTCATTTTGAATTTTTCAAAATGACCTGAAAGCTAACTTGCACTTGTAATATTCCCTGCATCCAATTGCATGAGGTGTATGTGAGGATTTAATATATGCAGATATTATGTCTTAAAAGGTGAAACATGGCCAGGTATGGTGGCAAATGCCTGTAATCTCAGTTGTGTGGGAGGCTGAGGAAGGACATTTCACAAGTTCAAAGCCAGCCTCAGTGACACTGGTAGGCCCTAAGCAACTTAGTGAGATTCTATCTGAAAATATAAAATATAAAAATATAAGGGCTAGGCATGTGGCTCAGTAGTTAAGTGCCCCTGGATTCAATACCTGGTAAGAAAATAAAAAAGTGATTCAGGAAAATAGGAAAATAGGAATGAAAGATTATTAATGGAAATTTTATATCTGGGGTTTTATTTTATCCTACTTTTAGGTTTGGTTTAACATTTACACAAGGATCAATTATAAACAAGGCATTATGGCACTGTTTCTTTAAGCCTCTAAGTATGACCCCAACATAACTCTTAAAAAGGTGCTTGAATCTTGAAATAAACGGCTTTGGAGAGCTGGGAAAAAGACAATCAGGGAGGCCTGGGAATGGTTGAACCTCAGGATAAAGTGGTGAGTCCTGACTGCCAGCCCTCATTCAGCTCTACTACAGTCCCTGCCTGGGGATTGGTGGGCAGTAGTTTCTCCTTTAATTTAACCATTTATTTTCTTTTCAAGTATTAAGTGTATTCATTTCAATTCTGCTCATCAAACACTCAATGAAGGCTCACTCTGGCAGTCACTCTGCTCTGATCTTTAGCAGAAATACCAAGATGCATTCCAGGTACACTTAAATCTTTTGAACAGGTAATTTCAAATGCAGTTTAGAGAAATTGCAGTTGATGGAACAGAGCAGGATTAAAAATTAGTACATGTCTTTTTGTTCCCTTGAAATACTGTTTGAGAAAAAGATGATATGTTAAGTATGTTTGTATTCAAGTGTTGCAACCGAGTTAATATTATTTTCTAATGTTTGAGACCTTAATTTTTGTGTTTGTTTCACAGAGTACTGAGTTTCCTTTCTCACTTCTATTATATTAGGAAAGAAATGAGAGATTAATGAGTTGGATAGGAAGTAAAGAGGAGAGAGCAAGTGTGTATATTAAAGGTTAATGAAAAAGAAGATAGGAGATTAAGTTGGAACTGAAAGGAAGTGTTAGTGGAGTTCTGAGAAGGAAATTGAATAAAGCTAGCATATGCTAAGGAAAAAAAAAGGAGAAGAAACACAGCGAGCAAACCCCACCCCCACAAAAAAAGAGAAACTTAAGTAGACACTTATGAAATATCTGAAGGAGACACCTTTAATTAGTTTTTCTTTGAAGCTAATTTTAAATGCTACTGAAAATTTACATTTAAACTTTTCAAGTCAAATATATTATGGCCTCTTGCGTACTTTTCAGGAGTGCTGAAAAACAAGATGGTGCCATTTTATTATAGAATACAGCATACCTATAACTGGTGATATAGTATTTAAATACATTATGTAAAATAAAATGTAAATAATTCTATAAAATTTTTACACTATAAATTATATTTAAAATTATTACTCAATGAAATTATTACTCAATGAAAAAATCTGTGAAAAGAAAATTTCCTTGTCTTTGATGATACCATGTGGTAGCCATGCGCATATTGATTTCTAAAAACAGAATTCACTACTATGACTGGTTTAGGAATAAGAAAGCTTATTTCTGGGTCTAGTATTCATATACAAAGACTGACATCTCCTATTATCCTAATGGTATAATATTAAGAATGATCTAAAGTTTTAAAACAAAGTATAAAATAGATATTCCATCCCAGGTGACATGTGAGTGGACTGTCTCTCAATTTTGATCAGCAACTCACATGAAGAATATGTATCTGACTTGATTATATCGGACTGTTCAAGGTATGATGTAATGGTACTTTTGATGGATGAATATAAAAGATGAATGACAAGTTGATCTGCATCAGTGCTCTGCAGCTTAACCCAGGGGAAAAGATGCCCTGGGTAAAAGGAGCCAATGCTCTAGGACTCATGGAAGCCTTGACTCTGGAGCATCCTGCTACTGGGATGTGCAATGTGATTCACTGACATGGTTCCCTGGCCTGGTTTTCAAGTTCATTGTTCAGAAATTGTGCTTCAGAGTTAAGTTTAACTCTTAAAACTGGTACATTTAATCAAGTTAATTAACCTCCCTATGCCTCAGAGTCCCTATCTACAAAATTAGTATAATAATAGCAAAATTTCATAGAGTTGTTATGATTGTCATCTAAAGTGCTTAGAACACTGTCTGGGATATAATAAATGCCAAATAAGAGTTATCTAGGATAAAAATTCCATAAAAGTGTGTGTTTATTTTTGCAATTAAGATTACTATTTTATTTCCAGCACCCACTCTAAGTTCTCAATAATATTTCTTGAATGGATGAACAAATTTAATATCTTGTATAGCCCCTTAAATGTGAGATCATGAAACAGAAAACAATATTCTAGCCTACTTAGAATTTTAAACATTATTAGAAATTAATAAAATAGGATTCTGCCATATGGTTTAGTGACTAATGAGATTAATTATATTGCAGCAGTAAAACTAGTACCTGATATGTTTTGGAATATTGATAAAATAATTTCTGAACCTTGGAAAATGAGAAGGTGGATGGATGGAGACATTTGGATAAAAGCTGGAAAATCGTGAATCTTAGATTTAACACCTGAGTAATCTTGGCCACTCTTATTTCTCTCATGTGTATTATTGCAGTAGTAATCACACATATTATCTGAGTGAGTTCTTTTAGAGAATAAATGAGGTAATTTATATAAAGTGCTTCACAGACTGTAGAGTATATAGTAATGACTAAAAACTTTGCTTCCAAACATAATATTAATTTATTTACTAGTGCAACCAACTAACTTGATTCAAACATTTGCTAAGTCAGATATGGAAAAACACATAAGATGTGGTTTCTGTCCCCAAAAACTTTCACTACAATAATGAAGAAGAGCAATGAACAGTCAATGTGCTTTTATTGCAGAATGGCAGGGAATTTCATCAACATACAGAAATGGAATTTGAATCAATAGTAGTAGAGAAGAAGGCTTCCTAAAACAAGACCTGTCTGATATATCTTGAGGCAAGAGAGTTTAGAAGCAGATGGAGGAGCTACAGCCGTGCAAAGAATAGAGAACAGAGAGAGTTCTTCAGCAATGTGTGATGTATTCAGTACAGCTTGAGACATAAAAATATGGAATGCTACTAATATAATCTGTGAAAAATAATAACATACTGGCATAGTTCTGTCGGGTTTATACAGTATCTGCATATATTCATGTATTATATATCTTGAATTCTCTCGGGTTTATAGGGTATGTGCATATGTTTATGTATTATATGTCTTGAATTCTCACCCAAATCTCCAACAAGAGAGAGAAAATATTATTTTATGTAATTTATAGATGAGGACACTAAATCTGATTTTAAAGACTGGTTGGTGGTGATATACCTTTTTATAAAAGTGAAAATTGAGCCTTGATTCTTTTTATGCTTAGCTTCTGTTGACCTCTGAGCCAAAACAGAAACAAACCCAGAAGTAACTGTCAGCAGATGTTCCTTCTTAGGGTAATGATGCTTGGTGAAATATCATTTTTGCATCTATCATTTTTGTTTTGAATGTAAGGTTTCTCATTTTCTTTCAAAATGACTTGGCTGAAGAATGACTGTTAAATTCTACTTGATATTGGCTTAAAAATATTTGTGTCTTCTGCATGATGTTTAATATGAGTTTGTTGAATGAATGAATGATTGCATGACTTTATATTTATCTGACTCCTGGATGGTAGGGTTATTCCACATACTTATTTGCATACACAATAAATTTTTTTTATTTGAAACTTATATTCAAGTGACTTCATTAGTAATATATTTTGATATTTCTGTTTTTTCACATTTTGCATTATTAAAAGACTAATATTTATTAATCAATAAATTAATTCACTTAATCAAGAAACACTGTAGACCAACTCTATTATGTATAAGGTACTAAACCAGGTAAATCATTTGTCCATTGATCAAATCCTCATAACAACCTAATAAGAAGTGTTCATGTACTTTCATAGATACTTAAACAATAACATTCTTCTATAGTATCATTCATTAGAATCCCTTTCAAAAACTTAAGCGCTCTGGTTTTGGCTGCTTTCATTTTATTTAGTAAACATTTACCAGCACTTTGCATTTTCTCAATTTGAGATTAAAATTATAAATAGAATTTTCTTTTATTTAATGAACTCAGTGTCCCTTATTATATACAATTTTTATATAAAATAATGAATTATTCTAGAGTTATATAGCTCTTGGGGAGCACCAGTAAAATTCTGGTTTTAGTCTGAAAAAAGACCAAAAGAGTGTATGATCATTGAATCTTGGCGTTTGAGAATGTTGACCAATGCAGCCTTGACTAAATCCTAAGCAACACTTTCTGTTTCATTTCCTTACCTTACATTTCTGCTCTATTTCTAGTTGCACTTTTTATAAAAATGTCAATCAAAAAGAAAATACCTATAATTATAAATTTTGTTCCTCTTACATAATTCAAGAAATTGTAAGAGTTTGCTCAGTTTCTTCCCAGAATGTGATCTTCAGATAAGTATCTGATGGTTTTAGGTGTCCTGTTATAGTCACTGACAAGGTTCTGTGCCTGCTTTTGCTGTATTTATATCCTTGTTATGATTGGAGGATGGGTAGAACTCTGAACATTTTCTGACCAGGAAAAAAATCAAACAATTATGAGGGTTTGATTAATACCATGATGCTTTAATGGCATATTTTATATCCTAAATGCTGGAGGGAAATAAGTTCCCTTCCGTAAAAACTATGGTTCTCATGATTTACTTAGCATAGAAAGTAAAAAGCCTGGATGATCTCTTGTCTCACAAGAAGAAATGGGTAGCTGTATATTGCCAGTTGCATATATTACTGAACCGCTACAGAGGAGAGGAAATTACCCAGTCAGAAGAGATATGTCTCTGTACCCTTGTATCTGCATTCTAATAGCCACAGAGTTTATCTTAGTCTGAATGGAGCTCTTAGTTATTAATTGTTTTAATGATTTCATTGATTTCTATTAATCTAGGTAATGTGCCTTACTAAACTCGGTAGTTTATTTTGCTTTTCAATTAACCTTTTACTTTTGTTATATCATTTTTTATTAAAAAAGGTTTTATCTGCATTTTAATGATATGCCTAACTTAGCATATTATGAATTATATTTGGCTATCTTCTCAGCAATTTTCCTGAATACTTCAGGATAATGGCAAATCATAATGGTTCAGTTTTTATTACAGATTATTAGTGAAATGAAACATTTTTCAAAAGTCTTTGAATAAATGCTAGAATTCTTTATGTATGACCAAAGGTACTTTTAAAAAAATATTTTAAAGACTACTACCATGTTTTAACTTGTGCTTTAATTCCTCATTTTAAGAAATGTGATAGAATTTTTAATTAATTATCAATTGTTTTAATTTTTAGTTCATAGGAACAAAGTGTTTTAAAACCTTTGAAAATTTGTTTAAAATAGCACATTCTAAAAAGATCAGTATGTGTATTCATACAGTATTTATAAACTATTTTACTAGCTTATATAGATTATTTAATATTCAAATACATTCTGCCTAATTGTGCTCCTAATTTACTTTGAAAGGTATAAAATTATCTGTGCATTCATAAAACATTAGTAAAATGATCCCATGTGATGCCAAAGTAGATTCTTTAGTCTTCATTTCTGGAGAGTCACACTCACATATAACCTTTGTACCAATTAAAAACTGTTAATGACAAAACATTGTAATTGATTAGTCTTTGTATGTTTACAGCTCACTTTAATTGCTGAAAAACACCATTTGTCAGCTTCATGTTCTATTGACAGTGCTATTGATTTATCCGAATTTGGCTTTGTCTTGTCTCTCGTACATAAAACTCACATATGCAGTTCAAATGGGAAATGACTGTATTGATTTCCTTAACTTACCATGATGCATGATGCTGTTAAATCTTTAGCCCAAATGCTAAAGATTTTTGGATAAGCTTTCTCATTACTTAAGCCAAAATCAATAAGAAAGAGCATCTTTTAATGAAAGAGCAGTTTGAGCAACGTACTTCAGAAATAGAAACCTGTTCATTCTTTGCTTTACAAATTGATCTCCTAGGTTCCTTAAGTGAGGCCCAATTGGTTGACATTGTGGTTTGTGTTTGTGTGTAAACTTGCAGCTTCAGAGAAGGGAAGATGAGCTACAGAGACAGTGGAAAGAAACTCTTTCCCTGAGAAAGAAGGATCATTCTCTAGGAGGTATAAAATCTCACATTGAAATGCTGCAAACTTACAAATATACCAAATTTGTGCTGATATGTCTAATGATCATACAATTTATGTTTTGTTTTTTTAACTGCCTTTTCTTCTTAATAACTCTATGCATATTATATGCATTTATATCAATCTTGTTTCAATATTTGTTTTATTTTTTTTAAAAAAAATCTTTATGATTATTGCTGCAGTTTATGTCATGTCATGTTATTCATTGAAACATCAGGCCATTATAAAAATAGATTTTTGTTTGATCTTTTATTTTCCTTTTTAGGTCAAATGTTCCATTATCTTTACGAAGAAGGTAAGCATTGGAACTGAGTTACAGACGTAAAAGTACCAATTTTGAGCAACAGAATGAGTTTAACATATAAAACTAGTTATATAGACAGGCTGGATGTCAGGTACTGTACTATGATAGCGTTAACTTCCGTGAACTACATAAATTAAGCTGATTATGCCTTCACTTAATTAACTGGGAGTGACCTATTGATGTGTAGGCCAAGTGACCTAGAGCCCACTTGCTGCTCTGTACTTAATTTATTGGTTTTCAATTAGTTCTTCTCTTGCCTGTGATTGTTGAGGAAAATAATATCCATTTACATCTATGATTTATGGTGTGTTTTTATGTACACAGTGGGTGTATGTTTAAAACTTCATCTTAAGTAATTGTTATTATTTTGCCGAAAATGCTTAGCTTGATGTGATAATGTGTGTGTGTGTGTGTGTGTGTGTGTGTGTGTGTTTGCATTGTTATATAAAATTTGATTTCTGGAAAGAATAAATATACACACTAATTCTTCTTGTTAGAATACCATGATGCATGATGCTGTTAAATAATCTTTGTAATAATCTTCTAAAGTGATCTCACATTCATTTCGATACCTTCCTTTAACTAAATTTCTGGAAATTATTTTTTACTAAAATTGCTATTAATGTACATTTCTGAGAAGAAATTTCTTATATAAACATTTAGATTTTAAAGTTTTTTTCTCTAGAAACTTATTTAAGAATTCTACTTTAAGTAGACTAAAGCATAAATTACCACTATCAATTTCTTATGAGAGTATTTTCAGACAAAATTTATTCTTCAAATTTTGACTATATATATATATATATATATATATATATATATATATATATATATATATGTATATATACATATAGGTTTTTTTTGATTGTTATCTACTTTACCATGTTGCCTTCAATTATATAGCTTTTACAGTTCAATAATCAAAAGGGTTTTAATGCATTTTTTTTTTTTATGTTCTCAGCATCTTCACATTGCAATGCTTCATCAGATGCTGGAATTCTGATTTTCTGATTTTAGGGACTATAATTATTTAAAACTATTTACTAGTGATACTTAATGTAATAGTGTCAGTCAAAATATGAAACTAAATAAAATACAAAGATACTATGTCACCTTGCTTGGTAAATCACCTATGTCTCTGAATCTCAACGTTTTCATCAAGAATATAGTTAATAGTGGGACTTTGATTTTGGTCTCTTGAGATATCCAAGAACTCTCATATATTTACATATATGTGGCATAAATTTACTTTACTTTTTTTTGAAGTTCAGAAGAGAGAAATTTTTCTGTGAATTGAAATAGTCAGGGATGGATTAAAGATTTAATTGCTCCTACAAGACATACATGAGTAATTTTATAGTTGATAATCAATGTTAAGTTTGTATCAGAATTTAATTAATACCCTAGAAGCTTGGGGTTATATAAGGATTTAGCATTTGTGCTATTTGCCAATAACCCCTAAAGCCCATAAAGAGTTGTAGTAATGAATGCATCTATAAGTTTGAGTCTGATGTTCTGTGCACATATCCCAGTGTTAGAAGAGTAATTTTGCAGCCACATTCAAAGAGTCATTGTTTTCCATTTTACTTTTCCAGTAACTCCTGTTAAGAATTTGGCTGACCTACTTAGGCTGTCAGTCATATTCTCGTGAGTTTTATATAATACTACAGAATTTGTGAATTAGGGGATACACAAAGGATTTGGAAGTTTCAAATGACTACTATTCTTTGAAAAAACAGATTTCTATAGGAATGCAGTAAAATATAAAATGATTATGTTTTGGGAACTGTTTTAGAAGCTCATTTTAAGTTTTATTATATAAGAGATTTCTACTGGACAACAAAATAGAGATATTTATATGGGCCTTTTGAGTGTGTGTGTTTGTATGTGTTTACATCAGACTGAAATGCTCATGGTGAAGTTTTGAATTGGAGAGGTGAATTTGGAATTTGTCAACATGGGATATGAAAATTTACAGTTATAGTATATTAGTGGGTAAATGTTTATGCTAATAATGAGGATCAGCACAGGAGAAAATTCATATTAGATAGGAAATTTTATGAATTTAGAATCTTGGACTTTTTAAACATATGTTTGACATGTTTAACCAAAGTCTTAATTTTTTTAGACTTGCTTCAGACTATCATCTATGGGATGTACTTTTTATTAGTTTATCACAGTTGCTAACTATAAAAGTTAACATTTTTATTACCTTTCTCCCTGAAATAATTATTTAGAATTTGTGATTAAATTGATGCTGTAGTAGTTGTAATTCTCAAGTAGAGATATATTAAATTACTATAATCACCTTCTATAAAACTTCACCTACAATTTTCATAGTGAGGTAAACTTAGAATTTAAAATTTCTCACATGTAACATTTTTCCTGGTAAATTTCCATTTTACATTGAAATAGAAAAAATTTACTAGAACCACTTGTGAAATTTCTAAGTTTTCTCTATTTTTAAAATGAGTTTTAGCCAGAGTGTTAGCATATTCTGCATTTATAAAAGACAATCCTTCTATAAGCATGAAAAAATGGGATATAATCTATCAAATTGAAATTTTTGACATTTTTTACATAATGTAACGATACAATTTCAGCCATTTGGTATTCAATATCCTGTTGTTTCAGCATAGGAAAAAACTTAAAACCATTTAATCAAATTTTTATTTTACAAACCATCAAAATCAGATCAGAGGTGAAAATGCTCTCTTACAGCTACAGTATATCTTTAAATGTGTTGATTAATATAACACTAGCATGTTAAAGTTCATGCTGTGGGGGCACATAATTTTTTAAAGAATATTGAATGTGTACAGTACAAAAATATAATATATAAATTTAAATTTTGTAGGCTTTTAGGAAAATGCTGAGTAATATGAACCTGAGCAAATAGTTTGTATAATCATTGATATTTGGACAATCTTTG
>NC_135316.1:0-57500 GCF_048772815.1 Callospermophilus lateralis
CAGGGGTTAAACTCAGGGGCTCTTCACCACTGAGCAACATCCCCAGCCCTGTTTTGAATTTCATTTAGAGACAGGTTCCCACTGAGTCGCTTAGTGCCTTGCTTTTGCTGAGACTGGCTTTGAACTTGCAGTCCTCCTGCCTCAGCCTCCCTAGCCACTGGGATTACTGGCGTGTGCCATCGCACCCAGCTAAGACTAACTTTAATATATATATATATATATATATATATATATATATATATATATATATATATATATATATATTTGTAGTTGGACACAATACCTTTATTTTGTTTATTTATTTTTATGTGGTTCTGAGGATCAAACCCAGGGCTTTGAAAAGCCAGCCTCTACCTCAGAGAAAAGCCTGTCCAAGGAAGGGACATGACCTTTTTCCTTGGAAAAACCCACAGAGCACTCCTAGCCACATTCCCAACCTGCTAAGTTGTTTATCTACAAATATCAGGAGAGATCTGCTTTGCCAGGTGTCCCTGACTTAGTCAGGCTAGGTGGGGATCCATAGCAACCCCCTAGCAGCCACCAATGAGCATGAGACAGGGGATGCCAGATGACCCTCCCAGTAGTTTATGGTTGTTGATAACATGATGGGAGACCATGTAGTTTAGCACGTACACCCCTCTTGGCTTAAACCAATCAGTTCAAATGAATACCCCTTTTGTACTGACCAATCACCCCTACCCAACTTGTTCCCACCAGTGAATGTGCTAATCATGTTTAAGAGTTGTTGTTTAATTTTCCCGCGGTGTGTGATGATTTTCTATGATGTATGTGGGGGTCCCTGCCTTCTCCAAAGAATGTATAAAACTGCTGCAAACCCTGGGCTTGGGGCCTCTCAGCGTCACCAGTTGCTGTGTATGCGCGTGGAGGACCGAACTAGCTCACAATAAACACCTCTTTGCTGTTTACATCAATCTTGGTGTCTGGTGGTCTTTTGGGTGTCCCGAATTTGAGCATAACAGCTTCACACATGCTAGTCAGGCATTCTATTGCTACAACCCCAGCCCCTAAGGGGGGGTTTGTGGCTTATTGGTATTAAAAGTAAGCCCTAAGGCTAACTTTTAATAGAATATCATGAGAATAATTATGTAAACAGTTTTGAACAAATTATGAGAAGAAAAACAACTCAAAGAGGCCAGCAGCCGACCCAGACATCTGCCTCCCTGGGGCTGCAGGAGCCTGGTGCCAAAAACAGTAAGTCGGGTGTTGGAACCTCCTTGCCTTCTCCAGTTTCTGTTCAGCTGGGAAAGCCATCTCTATTTTATCATCATTATTATAATGATTTAGTTCTTCAAGCATCAGCAGTCTTTACAGGTAACACCCACAAGGCAGCAAGGAAACTAACTAGTTGGGAGGGTCCCTGGTGGATTCACACCCTCAGAAAGCTTGAAACTCCTGGACCTGGCCCCAGGAGCCTCTGTGCGGACCACCTTCAGCTGCCCTTGTTGTGCTACTGTGCACTGGAGCCCGCGGGTGCTGGACTCTGGTTCACTTGTGGCTTTGTTCTCTGTTACAATGTTGGTGACTGGCTTTCATTTTTTCCACCAGTACTAGGGATTGAACCCCCCCCCCCCCCCCCCGGTGCATGCTACACTCAGCTACATTCCCCCATCCTTTTTATCTTTTATTCTGAAACAGCATTTCCCTAATTGCCCTGACTGGCCTCAAACTTACGATCCTCCTGCCTCAGCCTCCCATGTAGCTGGGATACCAGCATGTACCCATGCACCTGGGAGTATTTTTCTTTAATTTTAAAACAATTTTTTTAAATAATATTCAATATAATAAATGTGATATGAGGCCTGGTTTTATAAGCTTTGACTCAGAGTGCACAGGTAGACAGCCCCAGCAGTCAGTGGGCACATTCTAGGACTAGTAACACATCCTTTGGTCTTGAGTAGTTCATTCAGCCACCAATAAATTTAATTATCACATTAGAAAACAAACAAAAAAATGTGGTAGATTTAAAAATGGGCTCTCATTGGTGATGTCTAAGGCCTTTGAGGTATGGTTTAACAAACAGAGTCTAGAATGCTCTCTACCTTGCATGCAGGTGAGGCTGGGGTAACTGCACACCCCCTACACACAGCTCCACCCCTAGGCCATCCTGTGTCCAGCCATGAGTAGAAATTCTGAGGACACCAAAGCCTGCCTAGAAATGTGATGGGCTCCTCACACTGGGGAGTGGGAAGATAGCCTGAAAAATGGAGCTGGGACTTCATTGAGCTGTTGAACTACTTTATAGGGCCTGTTTTGAATTTAAAATGACCCCAATTTTGCCAGGCGCAGAGGCACATGCCTGTAATCTCAGCAGCTCAGAAGGCTGAGGCAGAAGGATTGTGAGTTCAAAAAGTCAGGCCCAGTAATGGCAAGGCACTAAGCAACTCAGTGAAACCCTGTCTGTAAATAAAACACAAAATAAGGCTGGGGATGTGGTTCAGTGGTTGAGAGCCCCTGAGTTCAATTCCCAACACACACACACAAACCAAAAATAAAAGACCCCACTTTGCTGCTGAATGTCTGTGTGATGACTGTCAATTTGTGTAGAAAATTTGGTCTAACATTTGCCTTCACTATCACCTGATAGAGAGGTTGTAGGGAAGCAGGAGACCACACGTGACTCTAACCTCTCTTATGACACTGTTATCTGAATCTACCAAGAAGCAACAAACTGGCTCAGATCATTTTAAGAAAAATTAAAACATTAGTTTGTTTCCTTTTGTTCTGAAGTAGCATCTCCATAAATTGCCCAGACTGGCCTCAAACTTGCAGTCCTCCTGCCTCAGCCTCCCATGTAGCTGGGATTAATGGTGTGTACCCCTACTCCTGGCATGAATACTTTTTTTTTACTGTGCCCTTTTTCTGCACCTCCACTCCTACTGTCATAGAAAGAATCTCCTAGGTACACAGGCCCAGAAGAAATATTAGGGAAGTGTCAGCATGTGTGGTTCCTGCCTTAGCTGAACACATGGAATGCTTTTGAGGACCCAATATCCACCCGCAGAAATGAGAAAAATTCTGTCATCCACTGTGGGTCTACTGCTCCCTTTACATCCCCTGTGTCCTATGGATGCTCGGAATGCAGTGATGTCATCAAGAGAAAGATCAGCATCCTGGCTGTCATATAGAGGAGGGGTCCATATACAGTGCACTCAACCACTGTCGCATAAAGTCTCTCTACTGGACAAATGGACCAGGGGTAGAAAGCTTGACCCACCCAAGTAATCCAAAAGCTTTTTCAAGACAGAGGCCTAGATTTTGATATATACTCCCATCTCATCATCGTGCCTACTCCCTGCCCAGTGAATGAGGGGTGACTGGAGTAGCTATTAGGGCAATGCCCAAAGGTCAGAGGTGGGCATTGGACAGAGAGGGCCACCACGTAGCACAGAGGCTCATATCATGGAAAGTACCAGGGAGGGCTGAATTCGAATCCCAGCTGTGCTATTTACCAGCTTTTGCCCTTTGTACCTGAAACCTTTCCCAGAGGTTCCTATCTTGAAGGCTTGGTCCCCAGACCAGAAATGTTCAGAGGCAGGGCTTGGTGGAGTGATTGGATCATGAGTTTTTGTGTGTGTGTGTCTTTATCAGTGAATCAATCTACATATTTTAACAAACCATCAGGAGGTAGTTGACACTATAGGAGGTAGGGCCTAGTAGCCTTTTTGGAGGAAGTAGGTCAGAGGGAGGGTGCCCTGGAAGCGTAGCACCACAGTGACCAGGCTCATTGATGTGTGGAGAGCAGAGAGGGGGCTAAAGCTGGAACATGTCTAGTCTAGCACACGACACTTTGCACCTGGTAGGTGCTTGTTGTTAATTTTTTTTTCTTTCCTTTTTTGCAGTATTGGTAATTAGAGTGCTTTACCAGTGAGCTATATTCCCAGCCCTTTTAATTTTGTGGTACCAAGGGGCACTCTATCACTGAGCCACATCTTCAGCCCCCCCTTTTGTTTTTGAAAAACGTTCTGAACTAAGTTGCTGAAACTGGGCTTGAACTTGAAATCCTCCTGCCTCAGCCTCCCGAGTAGTTGGGCAGGTGTGCACCACCATGCCCAACTATTTGATATATTTTGATAGTGGTCCTTCATCAGTAATAGATGCAGGTGAGACCCTAGCGTGCGGTGGCCACACAAAGAAGAGGCTCATTTGCATGGACTGGAACTAAATAAGACTAGAAGAGAGCTAGCCAGGCAGTGTCCATCCTTGAGAGAGATTATTGGGTTTTCTCTGCCAGGTGAATTCCTGGATTCATCAACTGCATCCTTCAATATTATATGTGCTTAAGAAATGGTAGCTGTTGTTCACATTTTCAGGACAATGACAACTCAGTATGTTTAGGTTTCCTGAACCGCCTGGGGTAAGCCTTCTCTGCCTCTGTCTCCCTGTTTGCAAAATCTTTCTGGTTCTCTGAATGAAGAAGCAGTCCATTCCCACCCTCTGGCACAAATGGCACCCAGGCAGCATTTAAAGCCAGAGGGATCAGAGGAAATTCAGGCAAGAGGCCCAGTAAAGGGAGGTTATGGGGCTTGGACCTCACTGGGAGAGGAGCAAGTGGGTGAGGCCCAAGGCCCCAATGAACCTAGACTGGTGCTATATTTCCCAGGGTCTGCTGCTTCCTTCTCTGAGTGGCCTGGCCCCATCCTGGTCATGCACTTTGGGACATGCCAGGGCCTGGCTTCCCAGGGGCCAGAGGGAGCTCCCACAGGGGACCTCAAAAGACCAAATGCTTTTCAGAAAGGAACTAATACTTTCCGCTTAACCAAAGCCTCCACAGAAGAAAAACAGGCCTAGCCCTTTTCTTTTTAAGTCTCTTTATTTTCCAGCCGGCTTGGCTTGTCATTCTCTGTTTTTTTCCTATTATAAATGGTCCCAGCTATAACTCACAGGGTAAAAGAACATCTCTCAGGCTTGGGCAGGGACTGGCTGGCCTCCTGGGGAAGACAAAGGCAGCTCTGGCCTCTGGCACCAACTGAGAGAGGCCCTGGAGCCCCTGCCCAGAGCCAAAGCCACAGCAAGAGTGAGAGGAGGATTCAAGAAGTCTCTGTTTGCACCCCAAACCTTCTCCTGCCCCTGGGAGCAGAGCTTCCATTCAGCCAAGGAAAGGATTCCTAAAGGGCTTATGGGCAGAGAAAAAAAGATCAGGCACCCCCTCACCAGGGGCCATGGGGAAACTGATGTCTGGGGAAGAGTTGAAGAAGGTCACAGTATCAACAAATCGCAGAGGTGATCTTTGAAGCCAAAAT
Source organism: Callospermophilus lateralis (assembly GCF_048772815.1). NCBI lineage: Eukaryota > Metazoa > Chordata > Mammalia > Rodentia > Sciuridae > Callospermophilus > Callospermophilus lateralis. The sequence goes on from NC_135316.1 coordinate 5,262, forward strand.
TCTCAAGTCTAACATCAGGTACCAAGGAAATGTTGGAAGAGGGGTCATGGAAGAGCCCTGAAATCCTGAGTTTTCTGAATGAGAGAGGGTGTCATTTCTTTCTCAGCTTCTCTGCCTCCCAGTAAGTTAAGTTCATTTTTCTGTGACTCAGTTCCCTTATCTTTGAAAATGAGGACATGCTTGTATCCTCCTAGACTGGTGCTACATTTCCCAGGGTCTGCCCCTTGTAGGGCAGCTGTGAGGAGCATAGGAGCCAAAACGTAAAGGACATAGAAAAGTGATTTAAAAAAAAAAATTACCTCTTATTCTCTGTAAATGTAAAGTTTGTGTTCTTTACCTAAGGAATGTTAACTGACCTCTCCTAGGACAGGCGCTGGGGGATGCAGCTGGGCAAAGCAAAAATGTCTCCTGCTTTGTGAAACTTCCAGTGGGGGAGGGGGCAAGCCAAGGGACATAGTGGAATTACTAGATACACGACCTCATGGCACATTCTAGATCTCTCTTCTCTGGGATGGAGTAAGGTGGGGGGACGGTCAGAAACTTCCTGGACTCAGGGGCCAAACTCATCAGATGGTAGAAGGCAAGGACACCCCTTCCCTTGCAAAAGGAGGCAGGAAAATTTTGAAAACCAGTTTTTGCAGTTTGTTTTTAAGTGAAAGAGGGCCCTAGGCCGACAGCTTGACACCTCCCCATCTTGGTGGGCTGGTTTATCTGGTTCAGCCTCAGAGCGCTAAGCTGTGCCTGAGATGCAGGGGAGGTCCTGAAGAAGTGGGAGCCTTTGTCCATTGTGTTCATCAAGGCGTTCCATGCCCCCTACCTTTCCGCTCACAGGGTTCCCTACTGCCCAAGGCGCCACCAGCGCATTGAAATATCATTTGCAATTCATTCTACTATCTTTCTATTCCCACCCCTCCCTTCATTTCCTTTTGTCCAATTCAGTGAACTCCTATACTTCCCCTCCCTCATTATGGGTTAGCATCCACATCTCAGAGAGAACATTTGGCCTTCTTTCTTTCTTTCTTTTCTTTTCTTTTTTTTTTTTTTTTGAGACTGGTTTATATCATTTAGCATGACAGCTTCATTCCTATCAATTAACAAGCAAATGCCATATGTTCATTCTCCTTGAGGCTGAATAAAATTCCACTGTGTATATATACCATACTTTCCTTATTGATTCATCTGTTGAAAGGCACCTAGGTTGTTCCAACAATGTTAATTGTTAATATTACTCATTTACACACTTAAAATGGCTAAGATGTTATTTTAAAGGAATTGCTATTTGATTTATTTGACTTTTATTAAGTATCATTTAAATTAATTTATTCCTAACTGAAAATAATAAATTTAAAATGCCAGCATATTTTAACACAGAACAACTATGTACATATCTAACTTAAGAATGATCAAATGACATTGCAAAATTGGATACTTAATAGGGCTTGGGTCTGTAAAATAAAATATGCAATAAGCCTGTCACCCTTGTAAGTTGTTTATTTTAAATTATACTTTGAACAAAATTAATCAGTCTAAAAAAATGGCTAAGATGGTAAAATCCATTATGTTGTTATCACTTGCAGAAAAATGAGGGAATTAATGTTGCCCCTTAACCAATATGCTTGAAGGACTTATATATAACAAGATAATGGGAAGAGAAGAACCTGTGAGAACAGAAGCAGAATGGAGTGAGGCAGCTGAAAGCTGACAAAAATTGAAGAGGACTAAGGGTTATCACCAAACCTAGGAAGAGGAAAGGATGGATTTTATCTAGAGTCTCAGAAGGAGCACAGCCTTGCTCACACCTTGAATTCAGATTCTGATTATTAGAATTTTGAGAGAATAAATGTCTGTTTTTAGCTACACAGTTTATGGTATTTTGTTATGTAACTTCCAGGAAAATTACATAATCCCATTCAGGGCTGCTCTGTCACATAACTCTTAACCACATGTGGGCAAAAAATAATAAATAAACCATAAAAAGATTACAAATTGAAAAAAATAATTTTGGTTTTTAAATCATTAGCATTTACCTACTATTTCTAGTCTTACTAGAAATACTTTTAGTCATTGCCAGGATTTACTATGAAATTGGCACAGAATAGATATGTAATTAGTTATTGTGAAAATTTGGTCTTGTAGAGTGTGGATTTAGGTGTTTTCATTGTTATTTTGGACTAATGCAAAATGAAAAGAAGCTCAAATATTTGAAAACATATATAGATATGAATTTGAATTCTAATTTTAGTACCTCACTATTTTTAAAACAACAGGTAGTTGTTAAATTAATTTAAAAATCATAGTTTTCTTTATTTCCATTAATTTATGTTGTATTGAGAGAAATATATCCATTTCAGCTTGCTGGTTTAGAATTTACTATAACAAAATCTGAAAGAACTCCCTAGATACTTCTGTTCTAAAACAACAAAACATTGCTTCATGTCATTCATATATATATTTACATGTATGATTAAGATATTTAATGTGTACATACTTCACAGTGTTCTTTGAAAATTGCATAATGTACTATGTAGCTAACCAAAAAGTAAGATGGTAAAATCTTTTCAAAAAAATACAGTTTTCTTATAGATGCACATCTGAAAATAAAATGGAAGTAGGTATAAATATGCAATTTTTGTTTAAAATGCCATTTTTAGGAAAAAATATAAACTAGACTGATCTCTTATTAATAATGAATTAGCAAAATATTTATAATAAATGTTTTAAGGATATACAAATTTTATTAAACTTTTCACTGTGATGTGACAGGAATCATATTTCTGCAAACTAGTTGAAATGCTAATGTTATATTCATTGTAGGAAAATTATATAATAATTACACTTCTAAAGATGGCAGAAGAAAAAAATTACATACAAATTCCTGTCAGCCTTCATTAATTGTGCATGGATTCTAAACTTTATTGATATGCCTATGCAGTTCTACTAAAGATACAGGTAATAATGTCACTGAGAAGAATGTACCTACAGCTTTTTCTTCTGCTGTAAGTTGCTTAATGTCACACTTCTAAGAACTTGAACATACAATGTGTTCTACTGTTTAACTTACAATGCACGTGCTCATTCATAAAATGCAACACATTTTTTTTCTGTAACTTCTGGCAAGATTTCTAGAAATGAAACTAATGGTATAAAAATTTTAAGTTCTACAATTAATTTATCAGATTCATTTTCAAAAGAATTAGACATTTTCTAATTTTCCACTGTTATTCTCATATAATATATCTGCTACCTTGTGTCCTCACTATAATGTTTTACTATAGTATCATGATACAGGTAAATATTGTTGTAGAATTACTCACTTTTATTTTCCAGGTATCTCTATTATGATTAGTAATATTGATCACATTTATGCATCCTATACAAATGTTTTTGTTAAATTTAAACTATTTAAGTATTATCATTTATAGCTTAACTTTATAACATCTTTTTAAATTCAAAATATCCTGATTGTTTGTTTTTCCCCAAAACAATAACAGTGCTATTTATTTCAGTGAAGTGTTGTAGTTTTTTTTCAAATACCTTAGATCACTTTTTTAAATTATTACCAGAAATACTGATGCAGATATTAAAAAGAATTTTTATTTTTACCTTATATCTGACTGCTGAATATTATACTATTCCCTAAAGAAAGATGTGTAACAGGACATTTCTTTTTAGTATTTATTTTCAGTGCATGAAAGCATATTAAGTTGTAAGTTGCAAGGAGGAGAAAAATCACTGACAGATTCTTCATTACGTCTCAATAAGAAAGAGAAAATGATGCTCCCAGAACATAATTCATCTTACTTCTGCCAGTCTCTTAAGCAATTAAAATTGGAAAAACAATCACTATAATGAAGAATCACTGGAAGGACTAAATTAAAGAACTTCTATAATATGTTTAGCTTATCGACTAACAAAAGGAATTCATTATGTTAGTTTCTTTTTTGTTTGTATTTTTATCTTAAAGGTACATCTAAAGTAATGTGACAAGAGTAAATGTTTTTTTGAAAGAAAATTCTGATGTAAGTAAAAATAATAGAAAAATCTACAGAAGACAGGTATCATGAAGACAATTTGGGAGGCTGTTAGTAATAACATTTCAAATTGCTGTGGTTGAATGTGTTCCAAGAATGTCACCCAACAGTGTATGAACAATGCATAATTTTTTTCAGACATCTGTGTGGAAAAGGAACAATTCATAACCAACTGATTTATGACAAACCAAACCCAGAAAGATTAGCTGTCAAAATTTAGATCACAGAAAATCAATGATACTGTCAGGGATTAAATCTCTCTCATATTACAGCACTGTTGTGATATGACAACAAAGGACCACAAGATGAATGACCATGGCAAGAGTCACTCACTACTCTTTTTGTTGGGCACTGTCTATATGTCAGCTGTCTCCATGTCATTTATTTAAAACTAATGGAAAATACTATAATACTTTTATACTTATTGCTACATTTTAGATATGGAAATAGAAACAGAAAAAATATAAGTAAATTTCCTCAGTTCCCAAATAGGAAATGGTTCAAATCTTGATTACTTAACATGACAGAACACACAACTTTGAGTCCTTCATAGAGGACAAGGTGACTGTTTCCTCCCTTGTCATATTTAAAGAAATAGTATCAAATTGCCTTTTCAATCTCCAAACATGTTAGTAAATAAATGGATAGACATATAGATTTTTATATCAATAAGAGAGAGAAAAAACTAAATATTTTCCAAAATCCTTGTTATTATTTTTATACTTTAATGATTCCTGTTCACACCCCAGCCTCATTAAGCCTCCAAATTCTTAAGCCATATTTATGATTAAGTGGCTGATATTATCAAAGAATGGTGGCCAAACTATGCCCACTATACACTACATATAACTAGCTTGCAACTAGTTATTAACAAAAAGAAATGTAAATAATTATAAGTAATATAGACTAAGAAGTCTAATCCAAGTTGCTGCCAGGCTCATTGTCTGACAAGGGCCTGATTCTTGGTTGCAGAACTGGGTTGACCTTATGTTCTTACATGACCTTTTATGTGTGTACTTAGAGGAAGGAAGGAACATTGAGTAGGACTTCAAAATGCGAGTCTTTTTTTGGGGGGGTGGGAGGTGAGGAAGACACACTTTTAATCCATAGCTATTTGCAATTGACTTTGAACAAAATGAAACCAAGTTTTAGAAAGTGATTGAAAATCATCAGTGTACCAAGTGGATCTTTTTTTGTTTGTCTGTTTTTTTTTTTTTTTTTGGTACTGTAGATTGAACTCAAGGTCACTAAACCACTGAGGCACATCCCCAGCCCCACTTTTCGTATTTTATTGAAAAACAGAGTCTCACTGAGTTGCTCAGAGCCTCACCTCACCATTGCTGAGGCTGGCTTTTGAAGTCACGATTCTTCTGCCTCAGCCTTCCAAGCCGCTGGGACTAAAGGATTGTGCCACCATGCCCACTTGCTAAGTAGATCTTGAAAGAGTAAAATAATTCTAAGACAGGTAACAACAACAACAACAGAAACAATATACTACTATCATGAAGTATTTTTTACATTTGACATCATATTTGTCACAAAACATTTTAATTTTTTTTCTTTATGTGTGTCTAAATTTTCATAAAATGTGATAGACTATAGATTCTGTGGATGTAATTATGAAATAGCTTTCACATTTGTTGATACTGGTATATTAGAGTTTATATGGGCACAGTTGTGAATTATACATGCAAAACAAATGAAGTCCAAGGTTGTTTATTTTGTAATCTTTTTTATTTTAGTGAAAAGTGTTATTTTTACTCTGATGCTCTCTATGCTCCACCAAATTTGTATCTGTATTATCATCACAAAAATAGAGTAGGCTTTATTCACAGATTTTATTTCTGTGTATTTTTCCATTGTTAATTTAATCATAACTTCAAAATGAATACTCATGGACCATTTGCTTTGTTGTCATTCATCCCAGTGAATAGTGGTAAAATTTGGTAAAATAGTGGTAAAATAGAAAAGTGATAAAATTTGGTTTGCTAAATATGTGTTTTTAGCTGAACACTTATGTTGTGACTTCTTTCAGCTCTGATACTATAAATAAGTGTCCCTTATATTGTCTATGCTGTATTTGGGGGTGGGTTGGGTGGTGTTAAAATTTTGAACAATAAAAACACTATCAAATTTATAATTAAAGTGCTGTGTATTGGTCCTTAGTGCAAGAAGGCTGCAAGGAACCTATAGAAAATATATATGTTTCAGAAAGCTTCATTCAGACTTATGTTATAGTGCTGTTAACTGTGAGTTATTAGAAAATCAGCATATATTATAATCAATATATATTAAACATCTTGAAACAGAAACACACATAAAGCATTGTACATTTGATCAGTTGATGAAAATGTGACCAGACTGTCTGCCTAACCTTGTATCTCTTAGGAATGGTAGTTTGTTATTCACCAATATGTGTTCATGGTAACATTATAAAACTTAACTATTCTAAATAATGGAACCAATTATATTTTTTTAAAAAAATATTTTTTAGTTGTAGTTAGCACAATACTTTATTTACTTATTTATTTTTATCTTGTGCTGAGGATCAAACCCAGGGCCTTGCATATGGTAGGCAAGCACTCTACTGCTGAGCAACAACTCTGTCCCCTAATTTTATCTTTATTGTTGAAATTTTTAACTCAGTTGAAATAGCAATTACAGAATATGAGGTGTTTTATATTATATGGATAAATATTCAAATGTTTTATTTAGATTTCACAAATTAGATGGAGCAAGCAAGCCATTATTGGAACTTATTTTTCTATTGGACACTGATGGAAAGCTGAAAACATTAAACTGTAAATTTTTTCTATTAATGGAACCAACAAAGTTACATTCATCACTTTTCCTTTACTGTGAAATCAATTTTGAATCAGAGTTGAGATATTTTTTAAAAAGTAATTTGATCTAAATAAAAAGTCTAACTTTATATTGTGATATATAAACACTTTCCCTGCTTGCTTTTATCCATTGGTCTATTTGAGTAAGTCTTAAGCAGGGGCAATAGCACTAGGTATTTCTTTTGGGTACTCTTTTTGAGAGTCAGGTGTCAGTTATGATACTTATAAGAAGTAGGTTTCACTGCTAGGTGTCTTTCAGATATTAACTATATGTTAAATTGATAACTGGCTTCACTGTGTGCATTTCATACCTAACTATGAGCTCATGCCAGAGCCCTTATAAAAATCACAAATAAATCCCAGCTTATTTCAATGTTCCCATAAAAAAATCATTGGACAATGAAAAATCTAGAATATATGATAAGTTGGTTAGGGAACAGAAACGGTGGGCATAAATTGGGATTGTCTTGGGGAAACTGACACACATGAACAGTTTACCTTTCAAGAATCTCAAAACACCAAATTCTTGATTACTGTTTTCCCATCAAAAAAAGGTATGCCCCCCAATATGATTCACTTGTTTGTGACTATTTTGTAATTTCCACAGCATTGTGCACTCAGAATGTGAAGCACTCTGCTCTGTCAGTTGTATTCATTATGTCATTTTTTTGTATTACTGGATCATTTTCTGTTCATGTTAAAAATTTTAATAAATTTTGCATGATTCAAATTTTAAACTAAAGATAAAAATACTAATAAACCATGCAATTATTTTTCCTGAAATTAGTTTTTTTTCCTGTTATGTTCATACAAATACACAGCATTTGAAAATGAGAGTTGAAAATGACAAGTAATTTATATATATATTTGATACAGCTGGATTATCTATGAATATAATAGCACTTTATATTTTATTACAGAATTAATTGAATGGATTTACTCTTTTTTTATTACCATGAGAGTCTTGGAAAATAGGTGAGTGACAAAGCTCTTTGGAAGAGTTGTTTCTGGAATATTAAGTCACTTGATCTCATAAGTTCTTGACAAATAGGCATTGGGCTATATCTTAGTGATTTACTTTATTTTCTCTTAAATAATACTATAGTGGAAATATCATGATTATATGACACTTCATGTAACTTTTCTCTACTACCCAGTAATCATAATTCTCAGGCAATTTCAGTTTTATTATCTATAATAATCATAACAACAATATCATAAATAGAACATAGTGTAGGATGAACAAAAATTTATTAGACTTTAAGAAATCATTAAGTGCAATGAGGTGCCCTGTATTTTCCTAGAACCTGAAAAGAATATTTTCATGGAAAAACAGTAGTTTAGTTCAAATAATGAATCAATTTTAAGTCCTTAGATCTGACAAATGTTGCTATGACTTTGTAAGATGTGAACTTTAGATGAAAATGGGTAAATGATGTATGGAAATTCTGTACTATGTTCATAAATCTATTTTGTTAATCTAAATTTATTTCAACAGTAGCTTAAAGTAAAAAAAGGCAAAGTTTCTTGATTTGAGAATTATAATTTGGAGGTAAATTTTCTTTGTAATGGTTTTGAAAAAATCAGAATTATTACCTTTCAGAACCCAGACTCCATGAAATGGAGATATAAGGAAATAATGTGGTCATAGAAGTGTGGTATTTCAACTTAGGTGGACACAATATCTTTATTTTACATTTATATGGTGCTGAGGATCAACCCCAGTGCCTCGTACATGCTAAGCAAAGGCTCTACCACTGAGCCACAATTGCAACCTCTTGAATGACTCTTGTAGAATTATTTTCAGACTTGGAGATTTCTGTTTTGCTTTTATTTATTCAGAATGTATGTTGTTAATCTTATGTTAATAGGATTTACAAATCTACTTTATTGTGGTATAGCATTATTGTTCCAAATTTGTCAGGGGAGTTTGGAAAAATAGATAAATATTTTAGGCCATGCTTAAAATCTTTGGATCATCTAATATTTCACACACACACACACACACACACACACACACACACACACACAAACACACACACACACACACACAGAAAAAAAATCCTCTTATTATTCTGTGCTAGAAGAGCATTAAAAGTGCTGTTTTTATGGACATGCTTATTATTTAACTAGTTGTCATTTTTGTAGCCATAAAAGCAAGAATAAGTAATATATATTGTGCACTTCTTATGAGCCAAGCCCTTTATTTTTATTTAATCATCACTAAAACTATGAGATAGATTGGAATTCCCTTTATAAATGATGTAGGGAGAGTACCAGGTATTGCTATGCTATTCCTGAGGCTATGGGGCAGAAAGAACAAGAGTCCTTTGTATGCATTGCCCAAGGTTTGGTTCATATTTTTAGCAGCTTCCAGAAAATGCTGACACTTTTTCATGGACAGATGGCAATTTTCAGATTATTTCCACTTTTTCTGGGATACAGTACTAGATCACACAGCATGACCTAGAGCAGATTTTCTTGGGGATAGCAGCCTACATAAGTTCCCCTTGTCCTTATTTTAGCCTTGACATGACATTCTACAGAACCCTAACATGCCAGCTGTTCTCTGTTACCTGGTATTTAATGTGTTAACTGATTCACTGCAGAACACTCACCAATTGTGTGCTTCATTGATCATATGCCAGGAACTTTTGGCAGCTCTGGGGAACATGCTCACAACATGCCTTTGGTCAATTGGGTAACTAGAGGTTCTTAGTTGGCATGGAAACTTGGATCCAGAAAAACTTGCCAGAGCCCAGGTTAGAGTGGTTATACTTCTGACAGGTGAAAATCACCTTTTCAGACTCAGTCAGTTGCGCTCAAATGGAGTTGGCTTGTTAAACAGTTCTGTCAGTCCCCTTTTTAGATCACCTTACTTCAGATTCCTTCCACTTTTTTTGCCACTACACTCAAGATAAAAATCCAAGTCTCATGTGTCTTCTACATTTCTGCTTGCTTACTCTGCTTTTACACACACTTGCCTCCCTGATGTTCCTTTGGTACTTCAAGTCTAATTATAGTCGACTATTTTCACTTCCTTCCAAATACCAAACTCTTATTCCAGGCAGTATAGTCTCTAACTTGGTACCAATTGTGGTACTTGCTCTTTTTTATATTTTATTTGGAGACAGGGTCTTGTTGAATTTCTTAAGGTCTTGCCTTGCTAAATTGCTGAAGCTGGCACATTGAACTCACAAACCTCCTGCCTCAGCCTCCTGAACTACTGAGATTATAGGAATTCACCCTTGTACCAAGCTACTGGAGGTAACCTTAAGAGAATTTTTTAGGGGTGGGAGGGACTAGGGATTAAATTCTGGGAAAGTCAACCACTAAGCCACATCCCCAGGAGTATTTTGTATTTTATTTAGAGACAGGGTCTGAAATGCTTAATGCCTAGCTTTTGCTGAGGCTGGCTTTGAGCTCACCATCCTCCTGCCTCAGCCTCTGAGTGGGTAGGATTACAGGTGTCCACTGTGGTGCCTGGCTAGTGGAGATAAACTTAAGAGAGAACAGTGCACATTTAGAATTATCTTGTACATGTAGTAATAGAGGCCTCACTAGAAATTTAGTATTTTCTGTCATCTGAATACCTTTAAAGTATAATAAGAAGTGGAGTTTTAAAGCTATAGACAGACATCGCAAGAATCAAGGAGAAAATGATAAATTTCTACTTAGTTTAAGTAACACTATAATGAATAACTTGGCAAGAGTTACATGTGCATGGAAATAGCTTGTGCTACTTCATAAGAAGGTGAATTCTCCAAAACTGAGATGGTATAATGGAGGCTGAATACCCTCTTGCATAGATGTCATTGAGGAAATATGTGCTGAGTAGAGTGGGGGATCAATTCATTTCTAAGGTCTTTCCATGACAGAGATTATATCAACTTTTAGAATGCTCTTTTTTTTTCCAGAAGCAGTTCTTCTCACCGTCCTAAGATTCTTTCTCCCACATATCTATTGGTAAGCTTTATCCATTAAAGTATACAGCACTTTTATATTACAGTTTGCAGTAGTTGAAAGAAATAACAGTTACTTTGTTCAAGGTTGATTTTCAGTCTGATTGCCCAATATTAGTCCAAAAAAATTTTTCATCAAGACACTTTCACTATTTTGATTGATTTTTTGTCTAAGTAAATGAACGTCAATAAACTCTTAATAGATTTTAGTTATGTAACAAAAGTTCCCCCAGTTTAAAAGTAAAAGAATGTACTATTTGGAAATAGCCTTTGGATATAGTTTGCTAAAAATGGAAAATGCAGCTCATCCCTACCCTTATACAAGAAATTCCTTGAGAAGTATCAACTGTGTTTTGAGTATTTTATTTGAAGGTCAGGTACCTTTTTCTCTTCTTTTAAAGAGGCAAAAATATTATTTAAGTTATGGAGAACTTTTAAGTCACAGACATTTTTAGTTAGACTTAGTAAAGCCATGACCTGCAATGCAAATTCAGATCTCTTACAACTGTTGAAGAATGACACTTGGAATTAGTGATACAGGAAAGGATGATTTTCAGGATCTTCAAGTACTTCATAATTGATCAATTCTGGAAGCTGGCCACATCAATAATAGGATGGCATTTAAAAATTGTTTCCTGGCATGGCATAACTGCTTTTAGCATCTATGCCACCCAACTCATGCCCTCAAGTTGTGCCTTGGCACACCATATGAAAATAGTGTTCTGATGAGTACACTGTTTTGGATTCTCCAAGAAAGGCCTAAACTCTCTAATTTTCCTGAATCTCTTCCAGGGTTTCTGACTTTACTTGCCCTTTTCCATAACAGCTCTCTGTCCTTTATGCCCAACTCTGCCTTTTTCCAATTATCTTGACTAAACCCAAACCAAGTGTTACTTTGACTTATCACATATAGTTTGGATTACCTCCTGTATTGATATTTCTATCTTGACTTGAGCCAGAATCCTCCTAGGAGGAGAGATTGTAAATATAATGATTGCACATGTGTCATGGTTCTGAAATCTTGGTTCAATGCAAATTGAGTTTAATTTTTTACCTTGATTTAACAGAAGCCTAAATTATTTACCCATCTCTTAAAACCAGTAATGAAGCAATACATGAAGAGAGAAAAATTCTCAAGTGTAATACACATCTTTCTAGAGGCTTAAAATTACATACAGTTATGTTCATAAGTTCATGTCTTAAAATGGTACCTTTGGTTCATGAAAAGCCTCTTTAATTACTCACTTTACATTTTAATGGTAATAGCAAACATATTAATGGCACTTAGTATATTCTATATGTTTTATGTATTTTAGCTAATTCTCACAGCAATCACTTGAGGTATACCATTATGATCCTCAATTAACAGATAAGGTAAATAAATTAAGAACCATTTAAGTAATTTGATCAGAATTATACAGCTTGGTGTGTCAGAGATGGGATCCAAACCCAAGTTACAACCACTTATTGTATTAATCCTTGAATTCTTGAATTTATATTTCTAAGAAACCTGGTTTCTCAGAGCATACACAGAAGGTCAGAAGTTACAAATTTAAGAGAGGAAATATGTGCCGAGTAGATAGATAGACTTAGGGTTTCCACTTTGATGTATCTTGTCCTAATGAAGTAATTCCTTAAGAACACAAAGCTGCATATGCAGGGGAGTTCTGTACAGTGTTACAGTTTATGATAGCAAAATAATTGAAAAGAGTACAGAAGATTAGTAATGGCAGAGATGACCTGGAAATGATAGAGATGGAGAAATTAATGGACAAATGTGTTAAAACAGATATTGCACATATGATCCATATACATAAACATAAAGAATGAAATTGAAGATACCAAAAAGTAAACATTGGAACATCTAGAAATAAAAAATGAGTATAATTTTTGCTAAAATTGTCTTTTGAGAGATCAGTGGGCTTAAGAAAATGTTGAAATTTTAGCTACCATGAAGCAAAGAAAGAAAAAAGTTTTCATGAAGATAATAGAGGCTCCGTTACCTGCAGGATAATAATAACCAAGACTCAAATATATAATGTATTATAATAAAATTGAAATGGGGAAGTTAATGTCAAAGTAAGTATTCCCAGGGATAAAGAGGGTCATGTTGTAATAATAAATGTGTCAATTTATTGAGAATAAATAATTATAAAATTTAAATGCAACCAATATTCTATTGTCAGAATTCATGAAACAAACTAATAGAACCTAAAGAAGAAATCGACAAATTCTCAGTTATAGATTTAGAGTTAGTTCAACATTTCATATACATTTTAAACTATTATTTCTATGAAACATTTAAAGAAGAAAATAGAGGAAAAAGAAACACTTCTCAGTTCACTTTAGAATACCAGTATTATGGTAATACCAGAAAAAAAGTATAAAGAGAGAACAAAGAATATAGATTAAAATTTGGGGGGCTGCGGATGTGGCTCAAGCAGTAGTGTGCTTGCCTGACATATGCAGGGTGCTGGGTTAGATCCTCAGCACCACATAAAAATAAAATAAAGATGTTGTGTCCACTGAGAACTAAAAAAATAAATATTGAAATATTCTCTCTCTCTCTCTCTCTCTCTCTCTCTCTCTCTCTATCTGTATTTGAATAAAGCCTATCTTTAAAAATAATTGGGTACCAAAATAACCACAAGTAAATCAAATCAATCAATATTTATAAAGTGGCTGTATCAAAGGGATGTAGAGTTGTTTTAAAATTGGATGTCACCAGCATAATTTTTTACTTGAACAGAAAAAAAAGGGAAAGGACATATGATATTGTAAGTAACAGAAAAATTATTGGAGTAAATTCAGTAGTAATTCATGGTAAAAACTAAGAGGAGAGACTAGAAATAGGAACTCTCTCAAGAAAGACATTTCACTAAATTTATATCTAAAATCTCACTTAATGGCCAAAAGAATAGTGTTTTCTTCTTAAGATGAGGAAAAAATCAAATAGATCTTTTCTTGCTGCATTAATCTGCTTTTAAAATGGAGGCCCACACTTTTTATTAAGGCAATAAAAAGAAGCAGATGGCATACATATTGACAAGGAATAAGTAAAATATTCTTTATTTGTAGATGGCATGGTCATGTACAAAGAAAATGCAAGGAAATCTCTAAAAGCCACTAGAACTTATATTTGAATATAACAAAATTTCAAGACACAATGTATATATAAAAATTAGGTGTACACATACTTCCTAGCAAAGAACAACTGGAAACTGAATTTATAAATTATTATATGGAAACAAAAAGACTCTAGAAAAGTAAGCAAAAAGAAAAATTACAGTATTGCAGAACATTCACTACTCAATTTGAAGAATTTATGAAACTGCAGTTATCAAAGCAGTATTGGCCTAAAGATAAGCACTAGATTCCAGGCATCTATGGTTCCTTAGTTTTTGAAAGTCATGCCAAGGAAATTCAATGAGAAAGGGTAGTCTTTTTAATAAAACTGGAATGTGTGGTATTTCTTGATGTTTATGGTCTAATGAGCAAATTTGTGGTTTTACTTATCTCCTCAGTTTTCATTAATATGATCTGAGGACTTATCTCAGATTATTATTAAATTGCTATTTAAATAACATAACATTTTCACTAACTTTTATGTGGGCTAATAGATTATGAAAACCCTAAGGTTGTCACAACCTTAAATAAATTTTCACTTTTCCAGTTATATAGCAAAATGATCCTTAGTAAAGACATTAAAATATACTCTTCTTAGTATTACTCATCATTTTCTTGATCTATTCCTATTTATCATCAAAAAGTAGCTGTTTTCCTTTCCCTGTTGCTCATCTTCAAGGCATTTCTTTGCTCATTATACCAGAAGGAAAAAGTAGAAAAAGTCAGATTTTAAAATGAAATATCAAATTTTACATTTGATATTTTCTATAGCAAAGTGTAGCACCCAGAATACATTTGCGATCATTGTATTAATGGATTTTGTGTTAGTGGATTTTATGACAGTTTAATTTAGTGAACTTGTAAGCTTGTTTTCTAAGATATGCTGGACAGTTGTTATATCAGGTTACACATGACCTGACATCTATATTTCTTAATGTTTGTTCCAAAATAGAAGCCATTCTCCTGCTGCTTTGGGTCTCTGATAGACTTTTATGTGACCTCTATAAGTGGGCATCAGCTTCATTCTCTTTATATAATAAAGGTGCTTGAGTGGGACTTTTTCAGTTTTTTTCAGAACTCAGTTGAGGATCATTTGGGGGAACAGGGTCTTAGTGGACATGGAGGCTATTTTGGAAACAGTAGAGAAGAAGTCAGTAGCAGTTGCTAGGGATAGTATCTTTAGGAAACCAACGTTGTTGCTAAGTTATTGGAAGCCTTTTCTTTCTCAATTCTTTTTAATATTTTTTTAGTTGTAGGTAGAGATAATATCTTTTAAAAATATTTATTTTTTTAGTTTTAGTTATACACAATACCTTTATTTTATTCATTTATTTTTATGTGGTGCTAAGAATGGAACCCAGTGCCCTGCACATGCTAGGTGAGGACTCTAGGAGTGAGCCACAAACCCTGCCCTCATGGACACAATATCTTTATTTCACTTTTATGTGGTGCTGAGGATCAAACCCAGTGTCTCACATGTGCTGGGCAAGCACTCTACCACTAAGCCACAACCCCAACCCCTTTCTCAAAAATTTGTAACAAGTAATTATATAGTTAAACTACCAGGATGCAGGAAGTGAGGCAAAACACAGAACAAGCCTCTGCATGTTTGCCCAGTTGGAGTGAAGCTTTTGGCAAGAAATTTATTTTCCCTGTGGTATTTTGAAAATCCATGACTACAGAGGTAGGACAACCATTATTCTAACTTTCATTCTGTTTTTTCTTTGTGACCATGGTATAAATGTATATATGTATATAAGTTTTATCTAAGGTTAACTTTTATATGTATTTGAGATAATTTGATTCTTTTATATTTTTCTAAAATGGTACATAAAATATTTTTGTAGAAAATATAATGTGAGTGATATTTTTACTTTTATTTTCAAGTGTCTGAATTTTTTACATGACTGACTTTACAAAACCAGTCATTTCTATATTTTAAATAAAAGATGTGTTTGAATAAAAGCATTTTAAGAAAGCCTCCACTCAATGATGTATAAAATTCTCTATTAAAGAATATTGGTCATTTAAATTTTTTTTTAGTAGAAAATGTTTCCCATAAAAAGAAGTGATGGATGTTAGCCCATCACATTATGTTAAATCACCCTTTATATAAACCTATGGCAGGGATGCTAAGAAGATTATATTTCAAAGCACAATGGATCTCAAACATCAAAAAAATTCTAGCCTTCATGAAACTAAATGAAAAGATTTTACCAGCATTTTCTATTTCCACAGAGCCTTCTCTCAAAGAAGTTGGCAGTCCTATGCTAAATGTTTCATAGCATAGTCTTGGTGTCAACATTTCCTATACTTCTATAACAATTCCCCTCACAGTCAGAATTCTATTTTCTTCTATAGGGTATGCTCACAAAGCAAAACAAAGAGGAAATCGTGGAAAAGGACTTTTCACTCATATTTTCCTTACTGTCTTTTTTCTGGAAACAAACAGAAGGCATCTGTCTTCAAAGTTGTTGTCACCATAGTTTATTACACTTTTCTAATCCTAATATTGGACTGTAGAAATCTCTTCTATGGGGAGCCAGTGTTGAGGGTCTTCTGCTGCTTTACAGAGGCCACACAAGCCATGTGGAATGTGGATGAGCCATGTCATGCCTTGTGAGCTGTATAGCTTACACATTTGCTTTTCAAAGGAGTCAACCTGATGTGATCTAAAAGGCCCTATATTATATAAGTTCTGACATTCTTAGGAATTGGCCATCTTTATTCAGCTCAGCTAGTGTGCTGCTTGTAATGGTCTCCGCATTAATATTAGTGCAACACAAAAGAGCAGTAGGCGTCAACTATTATTTTTCACCTGTTTCAATTCAAATATTTTTCAGGACTACTTCAGGATTTTTTGTATAAAAAGCCCACCCCTCTTGCATAGGTTAATATACCAGTGGATTAAAAGGCATTATTCTTATAGTTTTATCACTCTAATTAGCTTGAACGCTTAAAATGGACTTAAGTTATAAACCATGCTGTTACATTGCAGCAAATGGTATTGTGTATGTGTATCAAATCACTATATCAGTGTGAAGTAAATGTATGGATACTTAGATAAAGACAGCAGAGGCATGGGTGAGAAATTCTACACATCAAGAAAGAGCTGAAAGAGCTGGGGTTGTGGCTGGAGCTGGGATTATGACTCAGTGGTAGAACACTTGCTTTGCATGTTTGAGGCACAGGGTTCCATCTAAGCATTGCATATAAAAAAATAAACAAAATAAAGACCCATCAACATCCCAAAAATGTATATAAAGTGCTTAAGTACTTTCTTAGAATTAGTCTATGCAATTTTAAGAAATAAGAACAAAATGAAATGTCTCACCCCTTGTAGAAAATCTATTACCTTCAATAAAGTGCTTCTTATAAAATCATTTCTTCTTTATTATACTGTGAGGAAATTAAAACATGTTAAAAATTCAGTTGTATGTTTTCAGCCAAAAGAATAATTGAATATCATACAATAAAATATAGTTTTTCTTCCTATGCATAAATCACTACCCTTACGATTATTGTAGAAGAAATTAATAAACTCAGAAAGTGTGGCTATTCTCACAAAGTTTATGTAAACATGTTAATCTAAATTCTATTTATATAATTAATTGTCATTTGCTACCAATGCAAATGTCTTGTTACCATTTGGAACACATGAAGAAGTGATGAATTGATGGCTATTTCAATTTCAAGAGAAATATTTCCTGGTGTCTGAATTTTTTCAAGAGGATAAAACAAGAACAGTAAAGACTTATTGATACTTGATCCAAGGAAAAATACCTGAGAAAGAATGGTGATATCACTTAGAACAGATGCACAAGTTTATAAACCACTTTAAAAAAATCATAGTAAAAATAGACACAAAGAACTACAGATCTAATTAAGAGAAAATCAGCTACTCCTGGCAATAAAACTACAGGAGATATCACAATATTGATACTTGAGAAATAGTGCCACTTGTTATCTGATCATATCACTCACTGAAACATTACCCAGGAGAGTCAGAGACAGTATAAACACTCCTAGAACCACTTAGAGCCCACTATTCTTTAAGATCTCAGAAGTAAATGTTAGCTAGAAACTACTGACATACTAAAATTATTTATTATCACAAAAGTGAACTAATATATTCTGCTTTACAACTCTCTTGGCAGGCCAGTGAACAGGGTAAATTTATTATCTACAGCACCATAATACTCACAAAGAGCTCTGTATTATTCATAAAACTGCATTATTTTGTGGCATAATACTGATAAAATATGAAAAACATTTTTTTCCAATTTATAACATATTTTTTATATAAATCAATGCATTATGTTGTGGCCATCAAAGTACATATTATTACTGACAGCTGTTGACATGATTCAATAAAGCCCCAAGGGGTTTCACTGATAATCCTAAGTCACAACTACTTTTCAAATAAAAAGCCACTTCTATGTCTCACAATATTTAGAGGAGGTTTGCAGAAATGTCAGTGGTTGGTAAGGAAGAAACTTGGGCAGAAGCCCTAAGAAACCAGTGTAATTTTCTAAGTAAGTTTAGTGGGGAGCAGAGGGAGTTTTGTATATTAAAGAATAAGCCCTCTGTAGAAAATGGAGTCTCTCATGTGAAGTTTAATAAGTCTAATTTTGGAAAGAGCTTCTGTAAGAGTTTGCTAGTATTTTATTTGGTTTCTTATCTTCTTCTTCTTGTGTCAGATGGTGAAGTGCCTAATTTTAAAACCACATTTTTAGATGAATGTCCTTAAAGATGTTTTCTATTGACTTAAAATTCCTCTGCAGTTTTAAATTTTGCAAGTCATATTAACATTAAAATAGGCAGACTGCATAACCAAATGTTATTCGGATGTCTTCAAATAACTTTAATAATTTCTTTTTTATTCCATGTACAAAGGAATAATTTAATTACAATGAATAAAAGTTGAGAGTAATTGGTTCTTTTCATAAAGAATTTTTTTAGACATCAAGAACTCCATAAATACAATTTTGAGCTGAAAAGATCTTAGAATTCAGCAATATAACTATTTCATTTTACAAATTAAAAATCTGAGTTCATGTGGTGCCTGCTCTAGATTATGTCTTTAAGAGAACTACAATTACAGTGCAAGCTTTTCTCTTTCTAACTCAGTTTACTATTCCAAATGCCTTTTTTAGAGTTTAAAGTGCTAATTTCTATATACTATTTTTAACTAACTTAATGCTTTTTGGATATAGATGTCTCTTTGTTGCAGAGCACAAAAAGGCATTGCTGCTTCAGTTACCAGGTAGGTGCTACCTGGGATGAGAAGGTTACAAAAGGTATTTTTGGCATGATTTTATGTCTAAATAAGAAAAAAAATTACTGGCCAAAAAAAGAACATGAAGTAGATAACATGAAGACTACAAAAAGTAGTTAAATATTAGATTAGTGCAGAAAAATATCTCATATACTTTGAAATCATTTCTTGTGCAGGAGGCACATTGCCTGTGCCATGGGAGACACTTACCACAGTGAGATCCTCAACTGCTGCTGTGAAATGAGTGTCTCTCCCTGCCCTTTGGGCCTTCTGAAAACAGCAGCAGTGCCCAGAGTAGAGACTTCAGTGAACACCCAGACAGGTACTGCTCCTGGTGTGGACACTCTTTAAACATCCACATAGCCACCCTTCCAAGAGCATTGAGAGGAGCAGAAAAGCTATTTACACAGCCCTGTGTCCATTTCAAAGCAGAAGGCTGAAGAAAGGCCACTGGACACTAGTTACCTCACAGGACTTAGCATTTGTGCCTAATTTATTTTGTAGAACAAGTGAGGGACAAGCTAAAGAAATATGGGTGGGTTCTTCCCCCCCCCCACCAGGTCCCAGGGCACCTCCAGCACATATGCCAGCACCCAGAAAGTTAAGTAAGGGGGGAACTTGGCGCCATTGTATTTGCATGGTTTGCAACACTTCCAAAGACAAAAAATTTCAGCAGTAGTGTTAACAAAGTTTTACAAATCACAGATCTTTTTTTTTTTTATTTCATCACAGAAAATATTTACAGGACACTCTTCCTCTGGCTACTTGAAACCCTGGAATCTAACACACTTACATCAGTAATTTACTGTATCAGTCAAATAAAAAAAAATCCTGCACCTTGGGCAGTATTGTCAGAATGCAATGCTTAAAATCTCAAAGATTGGGGCTGGTGTTCTGGCTTAGTTGTAGAGTGCTTGCTCAGCACATTGGATACACTGTATTTAAGTCTCAGTACCACATTAAAATGAATAAATAAAATAAAAGTAATTTTTCTATCTATGAATAATAAAAAAAACAAAAGATTTAGAAGTAAAAAATAAAAATCTGAAAGAGAGTAGATATCCCAGAGCATACGAACATCATATAAAAAGACTCAGTTGAAAAAATATTGGTGAGAATATTAATTGAATAAAGCTATTTTTGAAAATGGAATTAAGGTTATTTAGAAAGTTAAAATTAAAAAGCCATATGTTCCACTAGTAGTAATTCTGGGTATGTATCTAAAAATCTACTGGAGTTATTACATCATAAAAAACACTACATGTCCATTTTCACTGTAGTATTATTTACAGAACCTGGTTAAAAAAAAAAAAAAACCTGAAGTACTTTTTAGATAAGTGGTAGGTTGGTAATGGTGCCACATGCCTGTATTTTTAAGAGCTTGGGGGATGAGGCAGTGAAGTGGTACCCTCTTTCTCCAGAGAAGAGCTCTCTTCACCATGGCTGATTTTAGGACTTTCAGAAAAAGAGTCATTATAGATAAACTTTCTATTTTTATGTTGCCCTGTTTACTTGGCCACTGGCCAAAAATATACCAGCACTCCCGGTCCTGGACACCCCCTTACTAGTTTTTCACAAACTTATCCAGTCTAGTACTTTGAAGAAACATGCAAACAAGGCCCCTGGCATTGAGCTGGGCTTCACAGAGATGTCTAAATTTTCAAGATAAGTTACAAATGGGCTCCATGGTAACAGCTGGCAGGGGGAGGAAAGAAAGGGAAGAAGATCTCCCTTTCTCAGGTGTTGTCCTTCAAGAGTTAACTTGCCCAGAACAGTAAAAGAAGAAGCTGCTTTTATGTGAACTTCTGCACACCGTGAACTTTTTAGCCCCTCCCATTACACACTGGGTATAAAACTCTGAAACTCCCTGAACTGGGGGTTCAGGGGATTGATTGATTACAGCAAAGGCTGTACCCTCTGAACCTGGCTGAAGCCAAATGAAACTGTATCCTGCTGACTTCGGTGCTTTGCTTCCTTTGTTCCTACAACATTTTTGGCGACCAAGATGGGGCAGAGGAGGTAAGGAAGGCTATTCTGCGTCTCTTGTATCCTGGGAATGGCTTCCCTGAAATTGTGAGGGACAGCCGTCCCCTTGGTGCACCCAGGGCACTCTTAGCCTAAAGGAGGATACACTTACCCAGTGCCTGGGGCTGCCACCTTGAGCACAACAGAACCCACAGGCAGCAGGAACAAGAATTAGGGTTTTGAGCACCATCTATCTAAAAAGGTAGGACCCGGGTCCATTTGGTTTTGTAGCCCACCTGACTTCCCCTTTGAGGCCTAAGTGGGTGGAAGAGAGGCTTGATCAACCTCTGTTGGGTCCCAAGTACCCTCCAAAGAGGTTGGAGCTGAAAGGGACCCAGGGAGTTTCCCGAGTAGTCTCTGTTTGGGGTCAGCAAACAGAGGGGAAACCATGACTCCCTTTTCTGTTTGGTTTGGAATTGTTGGAATTTGGGTGGTATAGAAATTCTGTCCTGGTCATGTCTGTGTGAAAGTGTGTGAATAAGACAGAAAAAGGGAAGGGTTCCGGCCCAACCTGAGGGCCGAAGCGAGTGCAGAGTCCTGATCCGCGGTTCCATGGAACCTCATACAGTCTGTGGCGGAATTTCACAAACCAACTTCTAGGTGAAAGCTCCAGCTCGAAGGTTGATACCAACCTGCAAGGCTAAGAGGGTCCTTAGTCCCTGTGAGGGGAGCAGCCACAGATGGATGAAGCGAGTCTTGTTTTAAGTATGTGACACCAACTCAGGGTGGAACATGGGAGGCACACAAAATAAACAGAGTTCCTTGAACCCCTTGGAATGTATGTTAAACTTTTAAAAAGGGTTTTAAGGGAAATTATGGAGTGAAACTCACTCCACAAAAGTTGTGTTTTCTCTGTGAAGCAGAATGGCCCACCTTAGGTGTGGGCTGCCAGTAGAAGAATCTTTAGATGAGAGAGTCATTGCTGAGGTTCTTTTAATAGCTGTTCATACTCCTGGGCACCCAGACCAGTTCCCTTATATTGATTGCTGGCAAGAAATAGTACAGAACCAGCCCCCTTGGTTGAAAGCCTGTATAGATGGACAGTCCAAGCTGATGTTAGCAAGAAGCATAGCAGCTTCTAAGACACAATGAAAGGCAAATAGACAGAAGGAACCTGATAGAAAAAAAGCCAGAGGAGAAAGCAGTTTTGCTCCATGAGCCAGAGGAGAAACCAGTTTTGCCCCACGAGCCAGAGAAAAAAACAGTTTTGTCCAATGAGCCAGAAGAGACTCTACCACCATATGTACCACTCTATCCAACCTTACCAAGACCACTGGTACAACAGCCTGCACCCACAGCCCCCTCATCTTCAGAGGTTACAGATGATAGTTCTCCAACACCCACTACTCCTTCCTCCAATTTGTCCTCAGACCCAGAAACTTCCCCTGAACCTAAGTCTCCTCTTCCACCTCCTTAGACCAGAATGGGAGCCTGTCCTAAGACTAGAGCCATTCCTCAAAGGAGAGTGCTCCAGATGCCTTTATGAGAAGCTAGAGTACAAGCCTGTGTTTACCAGGAAAGAAATATTTGAGGGAGACAATGCATTTATATGAATCAGTCTTTCACCTCCACTGACCTTTTAGATTGGAAAAATCATACTCCCTCCTATATGGAAAAGCCTCAGGCCATGATTGATTTGATAGAATCCATTATACAAACTCACCAGCCTACCTGGGTGGACTGCTGCCAGCTCTTTTCTGACTCTATTTAATACGGAGGAATGTAGACAGGTAATCCAAGCAGCTTTAAAATGACTAGAGGAACATGCTCCAGATGCACAAGGCAATATTCAAGACTATGCCTAAGCCCAGTTCCCGGACACTGACCCCGGATGGGACCCCAACAATGAGGAGGGCCTCCATAAGATAAGGAGATTTTGAGAGGCTTTCATAGGAGGCCTAAAGGAAGGAGGAAAGAAATCCCTAAATATGAATAAGATATCAGAAGAGATCCAGAAACCAGATGAAAGCCCCCAGACAATTCTACGAACGACTATGTGAGGCCTTTTGACTCTTTACTCCCTTTGATCCTGAGGCACCAGACAATAAACAGATGATCAACACTGCCTTTATGAGACAAGCTCAAGGTGACAATTGCTGAAAATTACAAAAACTAGAAGGTTTTGCTGCAAAGTGTGCCAATGAACTGATTGAGGTTGCCACTACATTGTTCCATCAATGGAGACCAAGAGGCCCAACGAGAAGCAGACAGAAAGATGAAAAAGAAAATGAATTTACTTGCGGCAACCTTTATTGCAAATTCAGGAATCACTCAAAGGGGGGTCTTGCCATAACAAAGCCAAAACAATATTCAAAATCACGGTCAAATGCAGAGCCCAAGAAAAATCTGGCTGGAGGGACCATCACATCCTGAAATTAAGCTGAAACTAATCCAGTGCAGCTACTGCCAACTAGAGGGCCACTGAAAGATTGAATGCCCCAGGTGGAAGAAAGACAATTGGGCTGCTGCAACTCCTTACCAGGACAAGAGAGGTGAAGTCATTAGGGGACAATACCAGCCCTACCAAAGGGTCCCCCATGATGCTCAATGCCACGAACATCCACCTGATACCCCAGAAAAGGATTTTGTGGGACTGGCAGCCGTGGAAAGTTATGATGAGGACTAGGAACAACCGGGCTCCATCCCATTGGGTCCCCAGGAGCCTAAGGTCTGAATGTTTGTAAGGGTCGAACCCATGGATTTTATGGTGGACACTGGGGCTCACCAATCAGTGGTGACCAGACCAGTGGATCCGCATTCAAAGAAACAGACGACAGTTATTGGGGCCACAGGCAACAAAGCTCATCATCCTTTTCTGTTGCCTCAGCAATGCAATTTAGCAAGTCATGAAGTGACTCATGATTTTCTGTGTATGCCAGACTGCCCAGTACCATTGATGGGTCGAGACTTGCTAGGAAATCTCTGGGCCCAAATAACTTTTGATGCAAAAGGTCAAGCAGCTTTATTATTGGGAAACCCCGAGGCAAAAATTTTAACCTTCACCATTCCCCAGGAAGAGGAATGATGTCACTTCATTCAAGTAGAGACAACACAACAGGAGCCAGAGCTTCCTTTCCAAGTGCCAGGAGTATGGGCAGAGGACAATACACCTGGACTAGCCCAAAATATTGCCCCAGTAACAGTGGAATTAAAACTGGGAGTTATGCCAATACGCCTGAGGCAATATCATATTCCTCATAAGGTACAACTCATGATTCAAAAACATTTGGACTGACTTTTACAACATGGGATTCTCAATCCATGCCAATCACCATGGAATACACCTCTTTTGCCTATTCAAAAACTTGGAACTGATGATTACAGGGCAGTCCAAGATTTACATGTAGTAAATCAAGCCACAGTCACTTTACATCCTGTGGTCCCCAATCCATATACACTCTTAAGTCTGCTCCCAGCTGAAGCAGCATATTTCACTTGCATGGACCTTAAAGATGCCTTCTTTTGCATTCAACTGGCACCACAGAGTCAGCAGCTCCTTGCCTTTCAATGGGGACATTCCAATGGGAACAAAGGACAATTGACCTGGACTAGATTACCACAGGCTTTAAAAAATCACCCACTGTCTTTGGGAGAGAAATGTCCTCTGACTTAAAAGCCTTTCTTGCAAGACAGTGTGGGTGCACACTGCTCCAATATGTAGATGATCTACTGCTGGCTGGATCAACCAAAGAGGACTGCATGAAGGGGACACAACTGCTTCTCACTCTCCTATATGAGGCTGGTTATAAAGTTTCAAAGAAAAAGGACCAGATCTGTCATGAAAGGGTCAAATACCTTGGTTTCTACCTGACTCAGGGGCAACAACAGCTAGGCTCTGAAAGGAAACAGGTAATCTGCTTAATTCCAGTCCCTTTAAACCACCGCCAAATTAGAGAATTTTGGGGAGCTGCTGGATTTGGCCGTATATGGATCCCCAACTTTTCAGTCATGGTGAAACCTCTCTATGAAGCTACAAAGGGGGGAGGGATGAGATCTTCTGATGTAGTTGCCAACACAACAAAAGCGCTTTGAGGACATTATAAAAGCACTCACCAATGCACATGGATTAGGGCTCCTTGACCTCCAAAGCCTTTCTTTCTGTATGTCCATGATCAGTCTGGAGTGGCTGTGGGAGTTTTGACTCAGATGCTGGGGATATGGCACTGTCTAGTGGCCTATTTATCAAAACAACTGGATTCTGTAGCCCAAGGCTGGCCACTTTGTTTATGGGCCCTTGTGGCCACAGATCTTCTGGTGTTGGAAGCTGATTAACTGGCCATTGGTAAAGACCTGGTTGTCAAAGTTCCTCATTCAATTTAGACATTGTTAGATTAGTGGTTGACTATTGGTTGACTAATGAAAGAATGGTCAAATATCAGGACATATTATGTGAAAACCCACATATCCATGTTAAAATCAACTGAACTCTAAACCTAGCAACTTTGCTGCCCCTTGGACCTGGACAACTTAATTACAATTGTATTAATGTCATGGATGAATTGTTCTCCAGCAGATCAGAACTGGCAGACCAGCCCTTCACGGACTCTGATGTGGAGTACTTCACAGATGGAAGCAGTTTTATAAAAGATGAGGTAGGTTTTGCTGGATATGCAATAGTCACTCTGGACTCTACTATCAAGGCAGAACCTCTGCCTCAGGGAACTTCAGCACAAAAATTAAAACTGATTGCTTTGACTTGAGCACCTCAGTTGACAGGAGGAGTCTGTGTGGATATTTACATAGACTCCAAATATGCGTTCACTACCCTTCATGTTCATAGGGCCTTATGTTGGCTAATTGACTCAGGAGAGAAAAAGAAGGGGGGGAGCACAATGTATGGAAAAGAAATTCTTAAATATTTAAATGCACTGTGGGCTCCCAGGAAGGTTGTGATTATATATTGCCTAGGTCATTGAAAGGAAAACACTGTGGTTTCTCAGGGCAACTGGAGAGCTGAGAGGCCAGGTTAGCTGTCTGCAAGAAATGGGAAAAAAAATCCAGTGCCAGGTTTAAATGCTGCCCTTCTGCCTGGCCAACTAGCTAACAGAATGGGAGCCAACATACTCCTAACATGAAAGTAAATGATTTAAGACAAAAAAAAATTTCTCCCAGGTGGATGGTGGAGATTTTCTGATGGCCGGAATAGCCATCCCAGAAATTCTAGCCCCAGCTTTTATCAGACAGTTTCACAGGAAAAAAAATGTTGGACACACAGCACTTGAGACAGTTCTGAGTTGAAATTTCCATGTCCCCTGGCTCACAAACAACACCTGGATGATCAGCAAACAATATGAGGTTTGTGCTCAGAGCAATTCTTGTCAGGGGCCAAAGCTTCCACCAGGAATCCAACCTATAGGAAGAGCAGCTTTTGAAGATTGGAAGTAAACTTCAATGAAGTACCATGCTCACAGGGCTATAAATAACTTTTGGGTTTTATGTGTTTATACTCTGATGGGTGGAAGCCTATACCACCCACACTGAGAAGGCTAGGGAGATACTAGGATGCCTCTCTGAGAAATGATTCACAGATCTGGTGTCCCAATAACTATTGGCTCAGACAATGGGCCAGCTTTGGGGCAGAAGTGATACAATTACTGACCAAATGTTTAAATATAAGATGAAAGTTACATACCGCCTATAGGTTGCAGAGTTCTGGTAAAGTTCAAAGGATGAACAGGACTTTAAGGCTCAATTGGATAAGTTGTGTCTGGGGACTCACTTACATTGTGATGAATTTCTCCCTATTACACTACTGAGAATTAGATCCACTTCCACTAGGAGGACTAGATTGTTTTCTTTTGAGATATTATATGGGAGGCCCTCCACTTATTAGGGGACTACAGGGAGACTTAAGAGAGGTAAGAAATTTAACTCTGAGATGACAGCTTCATGTCTTAGGGAAAACTTTACAGCTTCTCAACCAATGGGTTAGAGAAAGATTGCCAGTAAGTTTGATCACAGGTGCGAATTCCTTCAAACCTGGAGATTGAGTCTAGGTCAAAGAATAAAATATTCAACTCCTGAACTTTTTTGGAAGGGCCTTTTCACTATTATTTTATCCACGCCAACTGCAGTCAAGTTTGCAGACATAGGTCCCTGGATTCATTGCATCACACTCATGCCTGCAGCTGCGGACTGAGAGTGCTCTCCAGATGCTGCTATGCCCTTGAAGCTGATCATCCAAAACAGAAAGGAGCACCAGAAAATCTTGAGGATAAGGAGGATAACTCTGGAAGCTGACTGGTCTACGCACAGCTGAAGCTTGAGGATACTATGGCCCTGTTTCAGCCACACAGGAGGGACTGGCTGATCAATGCATGGTGAAAGATAAACTTCCCACCAGAACTAATGAACTCTTTCAATCTCAAAGACAGTTCTTACACTGTAATGCATTGCCACCCTTGGTTTTATATATATACATATATATATTTTTTTGTTTTGTTTTAGCTTCTGGCTTAATAACAGTAACTCCAACTGACTGAACTCTGGGTAACAAAATTTCACTTATACTTTTTTATCTTGCTTATATAAGTTTTGTATTATTTGTTTGGTGTTATTAGTTTGGCTTTGTTAATTCATACTCTTTAAGCTATGCTAACCAAAATGTTAGTCTATTATTTAGTTTGCTTTCTTTTGATAATCTTAAGTGGTTCTGTTCTACTTCTATTCCAACAATGGAAATCTTGTGAACTATGTGTCAAGACAATCCACTATAACGAAGAGGTGGTAAAACATATATTTAAGACCTGTACCACCAGAGGAATGCTATAGATGGATTACTGTTTGGAAAAGAAAAAAAGGTCCATTTGAAAGAAACTTGATTTAGGAGGTCACCAATCTTGGGGTGAAAGTAACTGTGTCCAGGTATGCTTCAGCTCCCTGGAAACAAAATGGCAGTTGGAGCTATCAAACTCCTATTTGCATGTTAATCACAATTATTCACTTACAAGCTGTACTAAAAAATATTATTAATCAGACTGCCACATTCTTTGACCTCCTGGCCACACAACAAACCAGATGCAAGTGGCTAACTATCAAAAATTCTTGGCATTAGATTACCTACTGGCTGAGAAAAGAGAAATATGTGGAGAGTTCAACAGCTCATATTGTTGCATCCAAATGGATGACAATAGAAAAACAGTTAAGAATATAGCCGACAACACAAGAGAACTAGCACATGTGCTAGTGCATACCTAGAAGGGCATTGAAGTTTGGGTCCCAAACATTCTTTGGGGAGATAGTTTTCAACTCTTGGTAGATTTAAAAGCTTAACTGGTGTAGTGGGTATTCTGCTGTTAACCTGTTTATTGCTCCTCTATTTGGCTCCACTGTGCACTAAAACTATTGGGTCCACTGTAGATGCTGCTATTGAAGAGATGACAACAACTAAGTTTTTGTCATTGTATAAGGCTTTAAGCCAAGATAATGGTAATGATGCTCTTAAATTTAAAAGAATAAATTATGAGGAGCATCATTAAAGGGGGGAATTGAAGTGGCACCACTTTTCTTCTCAGAAAAACCTGCTTCACCATGGATGATTTTAGGACTGTCAGCAACAGAGTCTCTGTGAAAGAGTCCAATGTAGATAAACTTTCTATTTTCATGTTATCCTGTTTACTTGGCTACTGGCCAAGAAGATACCAGCACTCCAGGTGCTGCACACACCCTTACTAGTTTTCACAAATTTATCCAGTAAAGTACTTTGAAGAAATGTGCAAAAAAGGCCTCTGTCCCTGAACTGGGGCTTCCAAAGATGTCTTCATTTTTAAGATAAGTTACAAATGAGCTCCATGGTAACAGCTGGCAGGAGGAGGAAAGAAAGGGATAAGAAACTCTCCCCTTCTCAGGTGTTGTCCTTGAAGAGTTAATTTGCCAAGAAAATTGAAAGAAAAAGCTGCTTTTATGTAAACTTCTGCAGACTGTGAACTTCTGAGCCCCTGCCCTTACATGCTGGGTATAAAATTCTGAAATTACCTGTATTCAGAGTTTAGGGGATTGATTGATTAAATCAAAGGCTGTACCCTATGAACCTGGCTGAAGCCAAATAAAATTTTTTCCTGCTATATTTGGTACCTTACCTCTTTTGTCCCTACAACAACTTCAAGAAGACTGCAGCCCTTAGGAGTCCACTTGGTCTGTGGCATTTTGGAACTGGGTTATAATGAGGCCAATGGGTTAAACCAACCATGATTTATGCCCTAGAATAAGGGTTTAACAAAATGTTGCAGGTAAATATCTGAAGAAATTCAGATCCAATGTCAGTCACAAATTGGGCAGCACATCACCTGGTGAATAAAGAAAGAATTTTAGTTGAAAGGCCAGATGTTTTCAGTGTCATTTAACTGGGGTGTAAATATCATCATGTGGTGCAGGGAGGAGTTTCCCCATTCAGATCTCTTGGAAACTTTCTGGTACTTCAGGGGGAATCTTAGCTCACAAGGACCTTCAATTCCTTCCCAGCACACACCAAAATCCCTCACAATAGACCGTTGGCATTAGGCCTTCCCTGGTGTGATGCTCTCTGGTTGAAGTTATCTTCTATTGATGGCAAATGATGATTGTTTGTATTCATAGTGTCCAACTGGTTCTGCTTATAAACCTGGATTAAGCAGCCTATTTTAAAGAAAAAACATTCAATTGTCAACAAATGATGTGGCCATATAAGGGTGTTTCACCAAAGACTGAAAATATGGAAACTCAAGGGGAATGTGAAGAGAGAAAGTTTGGGACTTTTAAAAGGCTCCAGGACAATCCAGATTCTAGCAGTGAAGTCTGAGAATGGTGACAGTGGCATAAAGCAATATCACAGAGACTTCAGTATTGGTCATCCTGTTTCCCAAGCAACAGTCTCAGCTTATTTCACATTTAGGAAACTAGGCCCGTTTCCTTCTGCAGCCTGCCTGCCCCTCCAGACAATCCCTATGCCTTTGCAGGAATGTGCACTGATGTGTGGACAGTGAGCTATGCGACAATCCTACATCTGCCCATGGTCCAATGGCATGTCAGCATCTCATATTGATCACTGCCACCATTCCTCCTTGTTCTGAAAGCCAGCTGAAGTATGCAAGTTCATGATTCAAGGCACATCAATTTTTGTCTTAAATATAGAATTATAATGAAAGAAAAAGCCATAAGCTAATACATTTATGTCTATGATGTGTGACTTATCTTGAGATGTTTGTTAAGAAAAAGCAGTAAGTTGAGTAAAATACAAGTGCTTACTTGTAAAAAGTCAGTGTGAGACACTGTGTATTTAGAAAGCCATGGACCCTGGGTGATTGGCAGTGGGGCTCAGTTCTGGTGCACGTCAGGCCTTGATGCACAGCCATGTGTCCATCTTCATAGCTCCATGGCCAAGGAGACTTGTGTGAGTGGCAATCTGTGCTCCTGCCCCACAGAGAAAATCTTCCTTGGGGTTTGGAGGCCACAGAGGTCTGAATGTTTATGCCCCTGAAATTAAGATTTTGAAATCTCCTCATTTCTCAGATGGTGGTATCACGAGAAGAAACTCTGGGAGAGGTTACCTAGATCAAGTGGGTTGAGCCCACAAAATGAGAGTTGTGCATTTATGGAAGAGGTCCCAGAACACTTGTCCAGTCTTCCACTGAGTGAAGATTCATGAAGAGGGCACTATCCATGAGCTGTCTGTGTTTCTCACCTGACATCAAATCTGCCATGGCCTGGACCTTGGACTTCCAGCTTTCAAAGCACTGAGAAACACATTTCTGTTGCTTCTGAACCACCCAATGCATGCCATCCTGTTATGGTAGTCTAAAGGACTGAGACAGAGGCCCCAGGTACAACCATGGGAAGCTGGGGAGAAATGGACTCATGAAGTGCATCAGAAGCTAAGCCCAGGACCAGCAAGAGCACAGAACAGGCAACAGCCTAAGTCCACCTGTCTGATTTGGCATGCCTTTTGATTCTTTCCATCTCAGACCGAAACAAGGCTCAGAGCCAAAGAAGGAGGATAGAGTTTTCCAGAAGAGTTGGCAGGTCTTCAGAGAGTAGCATATGACAGGCACCCACTGAGGAGAAAACCTCCACTTTTTTTTCTTCTGATGACTATCTCCTTTTTGTCTACCTCCTTAGGCCTGAAGGGTGGGGACCTTGAGCCCATGGTTGTTAAGCAGACTGAGGTATTCGACACCTCCATACAGAGTATTGCTTCCAGACTCACACAAATGCCATCTAAGAATGGTACAAACATCAAGCCTCGGCTATGAACTCAGCCACTGTCCCTCTCTGTCAGGCTGAGTCACTGTTCCTCCTGAAGGGCAAGCAGGAGCCTTTCCACTGATCCCATTTGTGATGTTCACTTGGACACTCCTTCTTGGATCATCACAAATTTTCATAATCATCTATCTTCTTGTCCAGTGTCAACCGTAATGACTTTCAAAATAAGGACAAGAGAACTGCTGGGGTTTGTGGGATTCTGTGTTGACAGGGGATTGTGGGAAAACAGTGCTCCACATTGTTTATGCAGAGAGATGTTGAGCAGGCAGCCTGTCATGACTACACTGTGCTGGGACCTTCTGGACATTGGCCCATGGTCACTAGAAGCTGAGGTGTCAACACCAGGACCCACCACAATGGCACACCTTTTTTAACACTGAGATGCTGAATATGCCCCTCACACTCTACCCAAATGTCAACCCCCAGCTTTCATGCTCCAGAGCAGACCTGCCATGGACACCAGGATCCCCACCCAGTGGCCAGAGGCAGAGCAGGCTTTTCCTCTCCCCCATCCCCAGGATTTTAAGCAAGAACTCTGCAGAGAGGCACAGAGACTCATCATGAAGACCTGACTGCACTCCAATATTGACTACAGAGACCTTCAGACTGCACTGCTGCATCCACTCTTACCACATCTAGATGATCTGTGAGAAGCATTTGGTGTCCCCTCTGGTGGGGGAAAGACAAGCCTAAAGACCTGCTGCCACAAGAAACTCATCCTCAGCCAATCCTCTACCCACAGGACCCTACCATTCCCCACCTTGCTCCAGCCATGTGGATCTGCTTGCTGGGTCCTACCTATTAGTTGGGAGATTCCATCCTTGAGGCCCACAAAAGCTCAGATCTAGTTGCCCTACATGGCTTTGGAAAAACAGCTGAAGTCCCCATAGCTCAGTCCCCTCATCTATGTAATGGGGATACTTGCAAATGCAGCTGGTCTCTGTCCCAATAGCATCTCTTCCCTTCTTCCCAATGACAACACCTGAGTTCTGCTCAAACTGGTGGCACACACCCCTCCCAGTCTTCCTTTCAGTTAAGAATAGACATTTTCTGCAGTCCTCAGGGATGAGAAGTGGACAGAGGCCACTGGGCATGGTGTCCAAGCATGGCCACAGAAACAGAGAAGTCATATGCCATCTCCTCTTCACCTTTGTTCTCCCCCTCATTCCTTCTCTTCTCTAAAATAGAGCAAGGCAATAAGAGTCACAGGCCAATCACAATGCAACAGAGACAAAGGTATTGCCTGGCTGCACCATACTGAAATTTGTATTTCTAAATTTCATGTTAACTAAGAAAACAAATTTCTAACTAAAACACACAAACACACACTCACAAACTTGAGTTTATTCTTCCAGCCTTCAAATGTGCATGGAGCTTCAGATGATGCTGGAAGCTCCAGCAAACACCATGTAATCATGAGACTAACAGACTGAGAACTAAACAATAGACTCTGGAGGAAGACAAAAAGAGGCTGGTCTTGCCTACATGGAAGAACTCCTGAGCAAGCCCTAAAATTTTCAAGCTCTAGTACTCTTGATTTACTGATATTAACTCCTCTCATTTCAAGTTTTACAGTCAAACATTCTGTTACTTGGCACTAGTACAAGGTAGCATTTGGGGATCCCCCAAAATTGAGACCTTAATGTGAAATTGCAAGACCTGTGATAACTGTGAAAAATATTCAGTAGCATCAGGCATGTCCTTCTTCAAAGTCCTAAGCTTGGAAAGCACAGAGAAGTGTTCATGGCTGAAGTGTGAGTGCCTGGGGGCCACAGCCCTGCCTTTTCAGAAAAACTTCCAGATGCTGTTTCCTGCCCAGGGCATCCCTGAGAGCAGTATGTGCCACCTGAGACACAGACTCACATAAAGAGATCCAGGTCTCTGAGACCATTCTCACAGTTCAGAACTCTGGCCTGGATGTGTGGGGTGGGCAACTTCAATAAAGAAAGCCTGCCAGATACAGCCAATGTGGTGGGCACGTGGAATTTAATTACAGGGCATGAAAATGAGCTGACCCCTTCCATCTCCATGACTGCTGCTATTACTTTTGGCCACGATCTATACAAACTCATGGGGAAAACCTGCAGGTTGACCCTTCCCCTTGGGGCCTGGTCAGCTGACCAGTGAACCAGAAGCCCTGAGCCTCACAGCCAGCTGTGAATGCAGGGAACAGTTTTCCAGGTCAGAAAAATTTGTTCTTCTGCAGATCCAGGATGATGTTGGACACATGGCAACATGTGCACAGGACTCCTCTCTCCCTATCCCAAGGCTGGAATCTACTGAGGCCACCATATTGGTTTCCCTGCCTGGTGACACTAGAGATGGCATTAAAGCACATCCCCATGATGGACTGAGAGCACATCATCTGAGAGGTTAAACGGACCAGAAATTAGCTGCTCTCATGTTACAACAGTGAGTCATTATGGACAGGAAGAGCTGAGGGCAATCCGGCCATTCTTTACCCAATTAGCTGACAACAACTCTAGTGTTTCAGCTACAGTGTCCCCTCCAGTAATTGGAGATAAAAATAACATTTTTGCTTTTGCCTCCCGCCACAGGCCCTGCTGCCACCCAGCATTCTGCAGGAGTAGCCACATGCTCATGGTCAAGCTGATCAGGGACAGAATAAATTGCAAGTGCTCGTCATTCAAGTGGAATCGTAATGAATTCAGAAAACATTCCCAAACCTTCCAAGACACCTCATGAGAACGTGCTCTTGGGCCCTTCTTCCTCCATCATGGGGTGTACTGCTAAGGGGACTATGTAGAGGTGTTGCTGAAGGAGGTCTGTGCAGGCTGGATCCTGCTCTGGCCTTAGAGTCTGCTAGAACCTCCACTCCCACTCCAGCCCCAGGGCCTCTCTGCTTCCCCCCATTGCTGGGGTTAAGCTCAGGTTGCTTGTGGCTTTTACAAGAGCTTTCAGACTATGAGGCCCCAGTGTCATACAGGGGACGCTCTGGGCTTTTTTAATTTACATACCTGAGACCCCCCCCCAGTCCTCAGGCCAGCAAAAGCACCTCAGAATGGCACAGAAGGAGCAGATGAATCCCTTTTCCTTACCCCACAACCTCCAGCCTTGTGCTTCTGCACTCAGGGAAGAGGTGGGCCAGGTCCTCCTGAGCCCTAGAGGGAGCAGCAGTGCAACTGGGGTGCACAGAAAGTGCTTCTACACAGTGGTCACCTGCTGGGCTCCCCACCTGGGAAACAAAGGCAAGGGCAGCTCCCCAGCTGCTGCCCAAGGTCCTGCAATAAGTGACAGCAGAGAGGGAGGCAGTGCTCTCAGAGACACCTGTGCTTGAGTCACTCGACCCTCCTAACCACTCTTATAGCCACCAGAGTGGACCGGCAGGGCCACAGAGAAGACAGCCCAGCTCAGCATGTCTGTAGCCTCATGGGTGCTGGGCACTGAGGCAGATGTGACCAAGACAAAACCCCGCCTCAACTCTGTGACTGTGCCTCAGTCACGGCAGAGCACCTCATCTTCTAGATTTCCACAGGCATGTGACATGCAGAACACACAACTGGCATTATGGGTGAAATGATAGGTGGCTCTGGCCTTCAATAATTGGGCATCTCCCTTCAGTGTGCCTGCATCCTCCAGCGGATCCTATAGCATTCACATGCACTGTTAAGTCATTCACAGTCATCTACTTACATCCTTTTCAGTGACATTCCACTGCCAAGCACCCCGGCCACCTGAGATCCACGTCCCAACACCTTTTGCCTTCCTTCTCCTTGTGTTAGGGCTTCCTGGCAGCGTGAGTGTTTTAAATCATCGACTGCTCAGCTTTGTGCCCAGGGCAGGAGCCCCTTCAGCCTGGTCACTGTTCGCAGGAATGGGAGCTTCCTTTAGGGGAAAGCCCAGAGGCCTGTCCACTCTGCCCTTCTTTGCTGTTGAGTCTGGGGTGGTGTCCGGGCTCAGAGAATTTAAAAAGACAACATAAATGGGAAATAAAAATTGGATAAGTGGTGATGCAGGTGTTTAGAAAAAACATGGTGATTTTTTTTTGGGGGGGGGGGTGCTGCTGGGAATTGAACCCAGTGTCTTTTAATGCAAGGCAGGGACTTTTCCAACTGAGCTAATCCCCAGACCAAGGTGAATTCTTTACAACTGAGGAAAAGGTAAAATATTCTCCACTTAGCTCAACCTCCACAGGCAGTAAGGTGAAAAGACTGACAAAACCAACTACACAAAATTTAATGATATTTAAAATTTTATCTAAAACAAAGATAATCAGCAATGCAAACTGGGAGTAGACACAATGTTTATCAGAGAAGAGGATTCTTTTCATCACATATAATTTCTAAAAGAAGAGAAAAAAAACACCAAGGCCCACATGGGGAAATGGGCAAGAGTTATGCACAAGAACCTTACCAAAAAATAAATGGATGCTACATGTACAAGATGCTTCCTCATGGCAGCACAGCAGCTGAAACTACACTCAGGGGCTTCCCTTGCTGATCAGGTTGGTCAGATCCAAAGCCTAACAGGGTGCTCCAGGGGCCAGGCTGTGGGGAAACAGGGGCTTCCTGGTGTCCCTGATGAGAGTGAATGGCTCAAGGAGGATGAGCTGGGAAAGGGGATTCTTGAGATGCATTTGGGAAAACTGCAGCACTGACTGCTTGTTAAGAGTATAGGTACATATGAGCAGTTAATTGATCTTTGACAATATGTAAAATATTTCCAAGGCCTACTTATATATTTATAAACAAATCCATCCAATGTCTGTACTTTGCTTCACAGAATTGAGCAGGAAGAGTTGAAAGAAAACTGACTGTGGGGTCACAGTTGCAGAACCCGGGCTGTGTGAGATGAAATTAACTGGGCCAGTTTCTCTGCTTCCTGTGAGTCTGACATGGACCTAAAGAATAAAGGGGAAATGGAAAATTGCAAAAGATATTCAGCTCATGAGTCACGGTTCACCTCTGGTTTGGACTAACTGCTCCTTTCAGAGGTTATGAAACCAAAGCGCAGAGAGGTCATTAACCTGCCCAATGTCACACAGCCAGCAGCAGTAGCACTCATGAGAGGGGGTCACTCTACTTCTTGTACCCTGTGCGGATGGAAGATCATCATTAGGAAACACAAAGAAACACTAATCACATCTTCAGGCTCATGGCTGGCCCTTGGACCCCTGAATAAAATGCCCCTTATTATTACTCTGGCTACTTAATTACAGACACTGCAGTTGGAGCAAAATATTGAGATTGCTACTGTGATTATCATTAAATGCCTCATTACAGGAGATCATTCCCAAATAGTGCAGAGGTGAATGCCAGTCTACACTGCATCAGGCCGCAAGGGCTGAAATCTGGTCAGGCAGACTGGAGTACATGCTCCTCATGCTAAGTCTGCATCTGCAGTGCCAGCTGCCCCTTGTTGGCAGACTCAGCCTCTCAGCTCACTCAGAGGTATCGGGAAATGAAGGCAGGAGGTGATTTCTCCCCACAGTACTACAGAGTTCTCTGGGCTCTATCAGGGATGCCCTGAGACAACAAGTGGAGCTGCCTGCAGGGGCCCATGCCCTTCAGTCTCCCGGAAACCATAGGAGAACAATGGCAGTGCCAGCAGCAGAAGGTAACACTGTGGCCAATGGTTAAGAGGTCTCTGTAATTGCAGCCTCTCCTTGGGTCGCTCTTATTCTTTCTTTCCTTTCCTCCCTCAGTCTCTCTCTGTTCAACCACAAGCACTAAAAACAACAACAGATGTAGAACTTTGGGAGAATTTACTAAAGGGGCTGATTCTCCTCATTATCCCATCCTGCTTTCTCATGGCTCCCACACCCTTAGATGGGTGTATCGAGAAGCAAGCTGACCCTGTATCTCAAGGTCCCCAGGAATTTCCTGCAGCTTGGCACACTGTGGCTCCAGGGTGGCCTCTGCACAGCACTGACATATCTGCATGGCTTTGGTTCTGCCCTGAGTGCCAGTGTTTATCCTTAGATAAAGCTGGAGGGTTGCCCTTTTCTTGCCTCTCAGAGGCACCCAAGTTCCTGCCTTTGTGTACTGAGACAGGGGGATGGGTGCCATCTGGGGTCAGAGTGCCCTTGCAGCTTGGGCTCTATCCTGAGGCAACTGTTTCCATATTTCAAAGGATGCTGCTGCAGTCTCTGGCTGGGCACAAATCACGAGCCACCACACAGCTTGTATATTCAAACAGCAATTCTTTAATCCTGATCTCACACAGGCCGTCTACAAACACGTTCTGAGGAAATCCACATTCTCTGCCCAAATCCACTACTCCACTGGGCTTCTGTCTCCCAAATATACTGTCTGACCCCTAGAACTCAAGAGGAACTCAGGCAGCAGAATATGCCCTATTCCCGGCAGGAATAATCTTCCTAAACCATTACACCCTAAACTCGGATTATCTTAAACCAGGAACACCCTAAACACGGATCCGCCCTGGTCCTTGAGCAAGGTCACTTTCCAGGCGTCCTTCCACAAAGCAGCATAGGGGTACGCTGGCAAGGAAATTGTCATAACTACTTTGCTAATGGCTCCCAGCATCTCCCCCCTTCTGATTAATTAAACAACAAGTAATGTGGCTTAAGGACCGTGCCTGGTAGGTTGTCCAATTCAACATATGGTTCTTACCTGTCATTGGAAAACTGACCTTTAGGCATCAGCCTCCTGTCTTAGGTTGATACCACTGCAACTGGATCATACCCGTCACTGACTACCGGTCCAGCATACAGCCATACTTGTGGATAGGTCTATGCAGCAGTCGGGGGGTGAGGTTCTTTGCCTCACCTCTGTTGGCTCCCAAATTTGGCCTTGATGCCAGTGGGGAGTGAGGTAAATGTGGCTTAAGGACCGTGCCTGGTAGGTTGTCCAATTCAACATATGCTTCTTACTCGTCATCGGAAAACTGACCTTTAGGCGTCAGCCTCCTGTCTTAGGTTGATACCACTGCAATTGGATCATACCCGTCACTGACTACCGGTCCAGCATACAGCCATTGGCCCCCAAATTTTAGACCATCACTAGGAGAAGGGAGGAGGATACAGAAATGCCACAACACCAAGCCAATTGACAGCTCCTTTGGAAAAATTGCATCACTGGTGACACCATCAGCAAAGATATGCCAGCACTACCACAATTAACATGGGGTGCGCTGGCAAGGAAATAAAAATTGCATCACTGGTGACACCATCAGCAAAGACATGCCAGCATTACCACAATTTGCTGCACCAAACGATAGTTACATAGTCCAGGCAAGTTCTGCAAGCAGTTCAAAGCGGAGGAATCTATCAATATGTTTGTCTCCTCCCAAAGTCTGTTTCCTTCATTGATGCATCAGTTTATATAGTTTACTGTGATAGCTAATACAGAAGCTGTAGTTTGGTTTTATCTCTGTCTTCACTGGCACTGGGATGAAGATAGGAATTCTGGCATTGATGCTAAAGAGACATTATCCTGAAAAGAATTATAAAATATAATGAAAAGGAAAGGTGAAACTAAACAAACAGATCTGTTAACCTTCTTTAAAAACAATCCTTAACAGCTGTTTACCTAATTTAAATTAAGCCATTTAAATCACGTGAATAAAAAATAAATAATTTGGATGCATTTTTTAATGAGCACTCCTCATATATGATATATGGACATATGCACACATAGACATACAACACAAAACACAAGAGTACAACACATAAGACAATAATAAAGGCCTTGTAGCTTTACCTAGGTGAAATCTCCATTGCAATGTTTAGAAACTCCAGTCAAAAAATAAAACTGATCAGAAAAACATTAACCTAGGTTTGAATGAGCTCAAAAAATAAAAAGAACCTTATGATGTGGGAAAAATTCAATAATAAAATAGATATTGAAAAAAGCATCCTGGTTAATCACTGTTACAGATGTAAGAATGGCCAAACTGGAGTTCTGGATATCAGCTGTTATGGATTTGAGTCAAATTATCTTCTTTTTGGTCTTTCTGGAATCCAAATCGGTTGCTGTTCTCCCTGTGGAAAAACACAAACACAACCCTGACTCCAGACAATTATTGGGTCAGGACCTTTCCATTGTCCTGTTAGAATATCTTTCCAAAGTACCTTAGGCTTATGTACATTTTTTGGATACATATGTCTTTCCGCAGCACTAAGTCCTGATGAATCCAAATTTAAAAAGTTTAAAGTATAAAGCGTTATTTCAAGTTTATCTTTGGGGGATATATACCCCTTTCCAATTCCCTCTTTTTGCTTTAATAAGTACGTTTTAATAGTTTGATGAGCTCTTTCAACTATGCCTTGTCCCTGTGGATTGTATGGGATTCCTTTTATATGAGTAATACCAAATGATGAGCAAAATTGTTTAAAAGAGGTAGAAGTATAACCAGGCCCATTATCAGTTTTTAACTGTTTAGGAACGCCCACATTGGCAAAATTTTGTAAGCAATGAGCTATAACATCTTTAGTTTTTTCTCCGGCATGAAGGGAGCCCATCAAAAATCCGGAAGAAGTATCAACTGTAACATGTAAATATTTTAATTTTCCAAATTCTGGCAAGTGTGTGATGTCCATCTGCCAAATATGGTTAGGTATCAGTCCTCTAGGATTGACTCCAAGATTAACTTGTCGTAAAAAGGTCACACAATTTTGACATTCTTTAATTATATGTCTGGCTTGTTCCTTAGATATTTTAAAACACTTTTGTAAAGTATTAGCATTAACATGAAATCTTTTATAAAAATTTGTAGCTTCTTCTAGTG
Organism: Callospermophilus lateralis; assembly: GCF_048772815.1. Taxonomy (NCBI): domain Eukaryota; kingdom Metazoa; phylum Chordata; class Mammalia; order Rodentia; family Sciuridae; genus Callospermophilus; species Callospermophilus lateralis. The sequence continues at coordinate 45,475 of NC_135316.1, forward strand.
TAGAGAAAATATGTATGTTATGTGTAGCTTATCTGCTAAATCATTGCCCAAACTAAGGGCTCCAGGCAATCCTGTATGTGCCCTAATATGTCCTATAAAGAATGGATCTTTTCTGTCCCAGATTAGACTTTGTATAGTGGAAAACAAAGAGAAAACAGTAGAAGAAGGGGAAATCCTACCTGCATCTTCAAGGGATACTATAGCATTAACTACATACTGACTATCAGAAAATAAATTAAATACAGAATCTTTAAACATCAAGAAGGCTTGTAAAACTGCATTAAGCTCTACCTTTTGAGCTGATTGTTTGGGTACTAAAAATGTAAAACTTTGATCAGCGGTAACTACTGCTGCTGTACCATTATTTGACCCATCAGTGAATATATTTGGAGCATTCATGATAGGGGTTTTTCTTGTCATTTTTGGAAAAACTACAGGATGCTTAGACCAAAAAGACAACAAAGGATTAGATGGTAAGTGATTATCAAATGTAACATTAGATTTACACATGATTATTGCCCAAGTATTTAACTCATTAGCTAACTCATCAATTTGATCCATAGTATATGGAGTGATAATTTTATTGGGAGAAATTCCAAACACTCCCTTCGCTGCTTTTATTCCTTTGAGTATTAATTGTCCTACAGCCTCAGGATACCTAGAAGAATAGTGTTAGGAGAATAAGATAAATGTATCCACAATAATGGACCTTCTTGCCAAAATACTCGGGTAGGAATATTTTTTGTTGCTAGTACAATAAAGAATAAAGGCAAACTTATATCAATTCTATTCAAATGTATATTTTCCATATATGTCTCAATAATTTTTAATGCCTTTCTTGCTTTTGGCGTTAACATTCGAGGTGACTTTGGATGTGATGGACCTTTTAGAATATCAAATAAAGGTCCCAACTCTCCTGTTGGTATGCCTAGATAAGGTCTTATCCAATTTATGTCTCCCAATAACTTTTGAAAGTCGTTAAGTGATTTGAGTTGATCTACTCGTATTTGAATTTTTGGTGGATGGACCATGGTTGAGGATAATAGAACTCCTAAATAATTAATTGGAAAATTTAATTGTACTTTATCTATTGCTATCTCTAGATTTTAAGTTTTTAATAAGTTTGTAAGTGTGGCATAACATTCCACCACTATGTTTTTATCTTTATGTGCCAATAATACATCATCCATATAGTGAAATACTTGTAGTTCAGGATTTTGATTTCAAAGTGGCTGGATTGCTTTGTTAACGTATATTTGACACATAGTTGGGCTGTTAGCCATCCCTTGAGGGAGTACTTTCCATTCATATCTCTGATCAGGACCTTCATGATTTAATGCAGGGATAGTAAATGCAAAACGTGGACTATCCTTGGGATGAATTGGAATTGAAAAAAAACAATCTTTAATATCTATAGCTAAAACATGCCAGGTTTTTGGCAAAGCAGACAATTGAGGAATCCCTGATTGAGCAGGTAGCATAATAACCATCTCATTATTAATGGCTCTTAAATCTTGCAATAATCTCCATTTACCAGATTTCTTTTTGATGACAAAAATGGGAGTATTGTGGGGAGATATGGAAGGTTGTATATGTCCTTCCACTAATTGTTGTTTGACCAGATCATGGGCTACTTGTATCTTTTCTTTAGTCAGGGGCCACTGAGGAACCCACACTTGTCTTTCTGATTTCCAAGTAATTTTTATTGTCTCAGTGGCCCTTTCTGAAAATCCAACCCATGTCTGTCTGTTCCTTGATCTATTTGAATTGGTGCTGCTATACCTTGTCCTTGCTTTCCTAATCTTTTTTCTTTCCTAAAACCTTGTCTAGCCCTAGTAGTGGGCTCATTAAGATTGATGTTATTTGTTAACGTCAAACCTAATTGATCTAGGACATCTCGTCCCCATAAATTTATAGGAAGATGATCCAATACATATGGCTGTATAGTTCCTTCACATCCTTCAGGATCCTTCCAATCTAATATCATAGCACTTCAATGGGGATTAGTCGCCACTCCTAGACCTTGAAGCGTTTGAGTGGCTTGTTGTAATGGCCAATGTTTTGGCCATTCTTGACTAGATATGATGCTAAGGTCAGCACCTGTGTCCAGTAGCCCATTAAAATCATGTCCTTTAATAGTTAGTTTTAGCATTGGGCGAGAATCTAAATTTAAACACAACATAGCCCAATCTACACCTGTGGAGCCTAATTCCCTGGAATCTCTTTTTACACTATGACTAGGAAATTTATTATGTAGGCTGGGTATTATTAACAACTGTGCTATTCTATCTCCAGGTGAAATTACTGATATACCTCTTGGAGAACTAGCTATAATTTTTATTTCACCTACATAATCGGGATCAATTACCACAGGACTTATCATAAATCTTTTTAATGTAGATGAACTACGTCCCAATAATAAGCCTACTGTTCCTTGGGGAAGAGGTCCTTTTATTCCTGTGGGAATGATTTGAAATCCCATCTCTGGAGTTAGTACTGCTCTAGCAGAGGCGCAGATGTCCAACCCTGCGCTCCCTCGGGTTTGTCTGATGAGGAATTTAATGGACAATGTGTCCTGGGCACTACCCTGATGGTGTTGCTGGGTTCCTCCACTGCCCCGTATATTTGTGGTTGTGGGCCCCGGAGCATTGGGCCCTGCTGTTCATTTTTTGGCAATGGAACCTGATGACTTTCTCCACAATATCGTGGGTAAATACCTGGTCCTTGTCCGTTTTTTAATAAGGGAGTACCCTCTATGGTAGTTTGAGAATGGCATTCATTAGCCCAATGTCTCCCTCTACAGCATCATAGGCAAATACCTGGTATTCTATTTCTTTGATACCTAGTTTTGTTAAACCCTCCTTTTATGGGGCAACTCCTTTTAAAATGTCCTGTTTGATCACAATCATAGCATGTTTTTGGCCTGGCATCTAAAGCCTGTTGTACTGCAGCTGCCAAGACTTGCCCTTGTTCATTAATATCTCTACATAATTTAATATATGTGTTTAAATCTTCATGTCTCCATGGTCTAATAACCTCTCTGCAGCAATGATTTGCTTGGTCATAAGCCAGTTGTTTTATTAATGGCATTGCTTGTTCTGTATCCCCAAATATTTTGGAAGCTGTTTGAATTAGCCTATCTACAAAGTCAGCGTAAGGTTCATTAGCTCTCTGTATTACCTTAGATAGGTGACCTTGTAAATCTCCATGTCCTTGTAAAGTCTTCTATGCCCTAACTGCATCTGCAGCAATTTGTGCATATATAGCAGGATCATATTCAATTTGTTGCTGTTGACCCTCATGAGGTCCTTTTTTTTAATAACATATCTAGATTTCTTTGAGGGTAACCGGCTGCTGCATTTCGCCTAGCTGTCTCCGTGCAAAATTCCTCATTGGCAACCTTCCATAACAAATATTGTCTTCCATTTAGCACAGATTTACACATGCTAGCCCAATCTGCTGGCGTCATGTCCAAGTTAGTAATGGACTCGACCATGCTTACCGTGAAGGGAGCCTGGGGACCATAGGTTGTTACAGCCTCCTTTAACTGCTTCACTGTTTTAAAATCTAAAGCACGGTGAATTCGCTGCCCTCCTACCTGTTCAAGTACAGGGCATGCTAATCTTTGAGGTCCTGTCTCAGGATCCCATTTATCAACTACGGGGTTTGAGGGCCACTCAGCTGTCTCTATCGGTGGGGCTGTTGGTTGAATTACGCCCTCTTGTGATAAGATGGAGTTAGTTACAGCCTCCTGTTGTGGCCTTTTTCCTAATAACCCCTTTTCCTTTAAATTTTCTTCCTCTGTCTGACTAGCTTGAGAGATCTTCTCTTTTGCTTGATCTAAAATGTCTTTCTCCACGTTCTGATCCTCTAACAATTTACTTAACATCTTTTCAGTTTGTTTTAATCTACTATAAAGATAACACAAAACAAAACCGAAACTGAATGAAACAAAAACGGAATAAAAAATCGTTGTATCAATTTTCTCTTCCTCAGGGCCAACAAACTTCAAACCTTTAGTCAACCATCTTTTCCAGTTTGCCTGAGAAATTTTTAGGGATAGGCAGCTTGAAACAAAAACAAAATAAATCAAAAGAAGAACACATTGGTTTTTGAAATGGTCACCCATTCTCTCGCCTTCCCTCAGGGGCGAGCAATTTCACTTACCCCCAAGCTTCAGGCGTTCCCCGTACGGGCCACCAAATGCCGCAGTCTCTGACTGGGCACAAATCACGAGCCACCACACAGCTTGTATATTCAAACAGCAATTCTTTATTCCTGATCTCACACCAGCTGTCTACAAACACGTTCTGGGGAAATCCACGTTCTCTGCCCAAATCCACTAGTCCACTTGGCTTCTGTCTCCCAAGTATACTGTCTGACCCCTAGAACTCAAGAGGAACTCAGGCAGCAGGATATGCCCTATTCCCGGCCGGAATAATCTTCCTAAACCATTACGCCCTAAACTCGGATTATCTTAAACCAGGAACACCCTAAACACGGATCCGCCCTGGTCCTTGAGCAAGGTCACTTTCCAGGCGTCCTTCCACAAAGCAGCATAGGGGTACGCTGGCAAGGAAATTGTCATAACTACTTGGTTAATGGCTCGCAGCAGGATGCTGCCAGGCCAAATCACCTATGACTTGGGGCATGCAAGAGAACCCACTGGTGAGGGACAGTGCCAAAGGCATGGTCACTTGTCAGTTGTGCCCACCTGTATTACACTTTCCACCTGTGCAAGGCTCATTGACCTGCATGAAGCAATTTCTTCAGGGACATTTGACTCCATGCTGGAACAGCATGGCCTTAGATGTGGCAGTTCCTCTTGGCAGGGGCATTAGGGTTCACGGAGGTGCTGAGCTTGATGCTTATGCCCAGACTTGGGGCAGAGGACCATAGGGTCAGGACACAGCATTTAGACAGCTTTGGGTGGCCTGCAGTGATGCCTGGGAAAGCACCCCTCAGAAGCGGCTCCTCCTTTTTCTGCCATCTCTTAGTTGGGATGTGGGTATAAAGGTAAGTCATGTCAAGCAGAAGAAGAAGACTACAGGAATAGACTAGGTTCCAGAACCTGCCCTCCAAGGAAAAGGGCACTCCTTCACACTGCTCTCCAGGTCTCCCTCCACACTAACCAGTGATTTATGAATTAACTTAGTAGAAACTGATAAGGCCTGGCTGCAAACAGCCGCTGCATCCCAGAGTGGTTGCTAATAACAAGAACAACTAGGAAAGCCCTGGGCTACAAGTTCTGGATTATCAGTGCTAATGAGACCAGTGGCTTTCCAGGAACAGACTCCAGTTATGCCCACATCCCTGGGCACTTCTGTTATGATCTCTCAAGGGACATCCAGGATCAGAGAACTTGCCACCCTTAACCGCCCTTACCCATGCTTAGTAGCCCATGAAGATGTTCAAACTACCAAATCCAGACAGAGCTCTTTAATTCCAGCAAAAGTCACTCCACTGTGCATACAAGGCTGTCTGTAGCACCCCAATTTTTATTACCCAGCCCATGGATTCAGCCCATATGGCTCTGCTGGCCACCTTTTCTCCCTTGGGGCTCTAAGTCACAGAGTTCTTTTCATCTTCCTGGATGTCCCTGTGGTATGTCATGTCCTACCTTCCATGGACCCTAGAATTTTGAAAACTAGCTGCCAGCATTCCAGAAGGCCTTCAACATCCCTGATTAGCAGGCCTGTTCCTTGTTCTAATCCGCACTTTTTCCTGTTCCTTTAGTGACATCAGATAGCCCCACGGTTGCTCCTAACTCAGACACCTCTGATTTCAAGGCCTCACGTCAGTGCTTGTAGCTGCATCTCTGCACTCAGTGCTCCAAGAAAGGGTGTTCATTATTGTGTCTCCTTCAGGGACTGTGACAAGCACATCTAGGCCATCTCAGATGCCACTAGGGCCGTCATAGCTGTCTCAGGTGATAGGAAATTCCCTTTGTATGTGAACATCATGATTCCATTCCACCCAGCAAAAGGAGAGGCAGAAGACAAGGGCTACCATCAACAAGGGAAAGCAAAGTTTGTGCTCAAGTCCCACCTTCCTGGAGCAGTAAACCTGGGCCATGGGTTTACTACCATGGCCACCAAAGGGAGAGTGGTAGTAACTACCCACCCAAAGCTAGAGCCACACTGATGGGATGGGGAAATGAGTCTTCATCACGTGCCTGAGGACTTCCACCTATGTGTCCTGTACTGTCCTGGGGATGGTACTTCCAAACCCTGTGGATTCCTTATAAAGTATGTACTATACCTTTAAAAAATGTTTAGTTGCAATGGACCTTTATTTTATTTATTTATATGTAGTGCTGAGAATATAACCTAGTGCTTCACACTTGCTAGGCATGTGCACTGAGACTCATCCCAGTCCCTGTATTACACCTTTCACAAATTAAAAGCATTTGCTGATTTAAATGTGAATATTTAAGATGCAGAACTCATTTAGAAACTCTACATTGGCTTTGTTTGCAGAATATTTTTTTTTCTAAATTGAAAATGGTCCTTTATTTAAATCTAAGGAACTCCAGTGTGACCAAGGCTTTTTTAGGGGATCTGCAAAAAGTGTTGTGATTTCCTGAAATTTGAAATGTTGAAATGAGTTCTGTGTATATTTCTTCATTTTTGACAAAAGGGTTCCCTTACTTAGATCACCTGAAATAGATAGAAGGGAAAAACAAAAAAATAATGGAAAGGGTCCCAGAAAAACCACAAACTCTAGAAGGTGGCTTTGCAGGTGTGTAGCTGTGGCCCCAGCATGGTGCTATGTCCCCAGGTGCACTCTGCATCTGCAGGAATCTAGGGGCATTGTGGTGTGTTTCCTCATGCTGGCACTTAAGAGAGGGTTTCCCTGGAGACCCACCAAGAGTGTCCTGCAGGGGGCCCTCTAAATATAGGTGGCAGAAGCTGAATACTGATGGCAACTGATTTACTTTGGGGAGGTTGTGAGAAGTGTTGCATATAGTTCATTGATCATTGGAAAGTCATTTCTCAGGATTTCTGAGAGTCAGGCACCCCCAAAATGGAACCTCAACTCTGTGCTTGTCTGCATGTCCTTAGAAATGAGAAGCTGCCTCTTGAATTTCCATTCCCTTGACCCAGAAAATGAAGACAATTAGCACCCTGAAGTGATAAGCTTGGGATGAGGATTAAATAAGTCCCTGCACTTGCAGGTAGCCTACAGAACACCTGGTAGAGACATGTGCAAGCACTCACACACTATTCTGGTGTGTCATTGCTGCTTATGATGAAAAAGTGCACATTTAATTGAACCAAATAATGGCTTTGCACTGCTACTCAGCCTGAACTTTATTCTGCTATTTGGTGACAATTAGATCTGGCTGTTAACCTACTTATGCAGGTCTAGAATTAGACTCTACCTTTGAGCTAGGAAGAGCTATTTCCAGTTTCTCCAACAACCAACCTGGTGGTAAAAGAACACCTGTAGTCAAAGATTTGCCACAATCAGCCTCAAGGATCCCAGGAGCTGAAGGTATAAGTAGTGAAGAAAATCTCATTTTCCTCAAGTCCTCACTAATTACAGCATGCCATCACAGGCTGATGAGTATTTACCCAACAGAACAAAAAAAGGTGTTGATTCCCAATCCAGCCACAAGCTTAAAGGCCATTTAAACAGGGCATGATATTTAAAATATTAATTTCATTATCTTCTAGCATCTTATAATTGTAAATCCAACATATTTCTCAGCATATATTTTCATGTGTAAAGAATCCATCCCTGATATTCTTCATGGCACAAATGACTGTTGGTTTGACTTCTGACCTTAGCTGATATCTAGCTACTGGGAAAAAGATGATATGTTTTATGCATTAAATCCTCCCAATGAAGGAGAAAGAATGGAAGGGCAGCCAGGCAGGAGGAGTGCCACATCCCTCACCTGGGAGGTATGCTCTGCCTCAGAGAGGTTCAGTGATGCTTGCCCTTTCTGTTGCCAAGTCAGCCAACAGACTGAAAGTCACTTCAGAACTCCTCAAAGTCCTCCATCATGGGGGGGGGGGTGGTCTGGAGGTCACTATCCAGCTGCAAAGTACTCAGACTTCAATGTGTATATTAGTTCTCAAGGGAATTGTTCTCCAGAGAGTCTTGATGTACACTTTTGTCAATTAATACTCATACACACATCCATAAAATAATTATTCCAGTAGCTGTCATTCCTACCTGCCCAAAACTCCAGTTTACACCCTCACTATAAATACCACAGGATTGTAACTCTAGAGCCACTCAGCTTCATAAAAGAGATGATTGACCCTGAGCTGAAGTTTCAGGCACTATAAGGAAGGGACACCCATGGTGTGCAGGCATACTCAGAATGGCCAGTGTCACCTGCAGACATTCCAGCATGGTCCAAGCCACTATGGTTGCCATGGCTGATGAGAAGCCCTTGCCTGGAGTTTCTGGCCTCCACAGTCATGACTGACCCTCCTTGGTCAGCTTGCTATGTATTTTCAGGGACTTTGCCATTCCTTTTCACTCTCTCTAGAATCTTCCCTTTCCCCTCTCTAGAACATTCTTTCCCCACTTACCCCATGGACTACTCACTCCCGCCTTCTGGATCCTGCTTGTACATTAACTTCTCAACATTCTGGAGGTTTACCCATCCCAACCCTGTCTCCACAAGCCACTCTCTGTATCCCCACACTTTGTCCATTGCCTTTTACCCCTCTGGACCTATCCTATATTTACATTTGTCTCTCTCTCCTTTCAAAATTATAAGCTCCATTTACATTCTATCTCCAATGTCTAGAACAGAGATGTTCAAAAAATGTTTATTCAGACAAATCCTGAATAAACATCTACCACATGAGCTCAGCATACACCATCCAATGACACAGACACTTCCTCCACCCAAACCTATTATCAGGTACAAATTGTTAAGGGTGCTTAAGGTCAGAGATCACCAGCAATTTCTGGCAATTCAGAACCCAAAGAGTGCCAAACAAAACCAAGAGTATGGGAGCTAAGCCTGTTACTCATATTCTGCACCTGTGCTCCAGGGCAGCAAGGTCGGGGCCTCTGCAGAGGAGGCACATGTCTGTGGCTCCTCTGCTTCTTCACATAGACTCTTCCTGCAGCAGCCCAACAGCTGACCTGCTGGCACAGGCCACAGGAACCATCCCTTAAAGACTTTCTTCTGAATGTTTAGTGTTCTTGGAGGCAGGCAAGGAGAGCCAGTTCTCCAAATACAGGAATCCAGTCCTAAGTTCAGGGAGAGAAATGAGAAGGGATTTCCAGTGGTATCTGGTTTTGAAGATAATCATTTTTCTTGGCTGAGTGCCATTTATAGTGGACAGATAGATCTTAAGGACATAGCTCTGAGAACTTTTAAAAAGCCTTCACAAACACAATGAGTTCTGGGTCAAAATAAAGGACACCTTTCCTAGTCAGCTCAGGCCCTGGTGGAAGTAAGCATGCTCACTTTGGATTCTTGGAGACTGGTTTGCCCAATGCTGCCTATCAAGCCATGAAATCATCCAGAGACACTCTTCCATGTTCACCCTCCTGCTGTTCACCAAGTTGCATGGGCCAGGAGTCTGTTCCTTCTTCATTGTGAAGAGCATCTGCCACTTGAGGACTGGTCGTGTTCATTCTCCTAATGGCAACTGGGTGGCTTCCTCCCTTTTGTCCACTATGATTAAAGCTTCTAGGAACACTGGTGTTCACATGTCCATCATGGATTTATTCCTCTGGCTGAATGCCAAAGGGTGTGGTTCTAGGAAACAGGAAGTGACAAAACCTGGTCCAGATGGCAACATTACTGTGCAGTCCTCCAACAGTGCCTATGTGTCATCTCTCCATGCTTTTTCCAGTGTTGGTGTTATGCACAATAGACGGGGCGCAGCATGACTTCTCCAGGGCTTTCATTTCCATTCCTCAATGACAAAGGAAGCAAGAAACTTTTACTTGCTTTAGACAAAGCTCTTTGAGAACTTTTTATTCAAATTTTTTTTGTCACTTTTCAATGTGCTGCTTTTCTTTCTATTGGAATGCAATAGATTTTAATTCTAGATTAAAGTCTTTAATTAAGAATGTTTTCTCTCCTTCTATAGATTGGCCATGTATTTTTAAAAAGATGTTTGAAATTTTATATAGTTTTTTTAACTTTTGTGAAGTCTAATTTGCATTTTTTTAAATTTTACTTGACTTTTTCTTAAGATTTTTTTTTCTTGTCCCATGATTAAAAAGTATGCATTCTCTTATGTTGTCTTCAGAAGGTTGCAAAACTCATTTTTCCATTTAAGTCTGTGATTCATTTTATTGTTACTTTTTTATACAGTGTGATTTAAGGGTGAAATTTTAATATTTCTCTACCTTCATATCAACTTTTTATAACATGATTTTACAAAAAAGCTTCTGTTACACCCATGGAATTTCCTGGACTCTTGTATTACAAAATCAAACAATTATAAAAGAGTGAATCTGTTTCAAGACACTTCCCTGTTCTAATGGCTGGCAAATATTTACATTCTTATATTTATTCTTTAGTATTTTTTGTTTTTAAATAATATAGTAAACGATACTCATTAAATTTCTTTTCCAAATTTTAATTTCTAGAGTATAGAAATTGCTTCATTATGCATTAGCCTTTTATCTCATTGCTTATATTTTATGGTCTGGTTCATATATTAGCATTAAGACTGGCTTCCTAACTGTAGCAAACTGTTTTCTCCTCCTCTAAATTTTGACAGCATGTCTTTAAGGATAATAATTTTTTTTTAAGTGCTGGAAATAAACATTATGTCCTTCTGTGTGCTAGGCAAGCATTTTACTATTAAGCAACACTCCCAACCCTAAAAACATATTTTATTTCCTTATGTGTTTGAGAGAATTTATGAGTGGAGCCCCAAGTCCTTAAGTTTCTTTGTGGGGAATGTTTTAATTTATTTAACTAATTTGGTCCTTGAAGACCTTAATTCCTTCTACTCTCCATTTTGATAAGCTGAACCTTTTAAGGAATATGTCCATTTTATCTGAATTGCAGATTGTATTGACAAAGTTATTCACAGCATTTTCTTATTAATGCTTCCAGAGCTGTAGTAATTTCTTTTTGTGATGCTATTGGTTATGTGCATTTTATTTCTCACTCTTATTAGGGATTTGTTGATTTCATGAGTATTTTTGTAAAACCAAATTCTGGCCACAGAGATTTTCCTTTTTTGTTTCCTATTCCATGTATTCACACTCACTATCAATGCCTTATTTTCACCCGCTTAAGTACTAATTTGCCCTCCTTCTACATACTCTTTAGATAATGGCTTAGATCAAGGACTTAAAAACCATGTTTCTAAGAAAGGAAGAATAATAAATATTTAAGGCTTTATGACTACACAATCTCTATGGGAATGATGCAGCTCTGCCATTGTGTGCAAAAAAAGCCATAGAAATTACATAATGTGTGACCGTGGCTCTATGACGATAAATTTTTTTTTGGCAAAAACAGGCATCAGGCAGGTTTTGTCTTGTGAGCTATAGTTTGCTGATTCCTATATAGATTATCAGCTTTAATATGCTCTTCATTTATAATAAATGAAAATTTTCCATGAATATTTAGCCATCTTACACAGTTTGATATGTTCTGATTCTTTCTATAATTCAGTTCAAAGAGTTTTCTAAAGGCCGTTGTGATTTTTCTCTTTCACCCAAGGGTTCCAAGGATTTTTTCATATTACTTCCTAATATTTGTAATTTTTTCATAGTATTCTTATTCAGTTTTTGTTGTTTCTGTTTTTATTGACCCCTGGGTTACTTAGTGACTTAACCACATCCCCAGCCTTTCTTACTTTTTATTTTGAGGAAAGATCTCTCTAAGTTGCTTAAGGACTCACTAGATTGCTCAGGCTGGCTTTGAATTGGTGATCCTCCTGAGAATGAATGTCAGGTCCTCCTGTATTCTAGGCAAGAATTTACTATTAAGCAACAATCTCAAACTCAGCCTCCCAAGTCACTGAATTATATTAACTGCTTGAGAGTTTATGGCAAAACTAATCCCCTCAGAACAAATG